>NC_140179.1:86384875-86394956 GCF_963971535.1 Notolepis coatsorum | reverse complement strand
GTGTGCGTGCGCACGTGCGCGCGTGTGTGTGTGGGGGTGTGTGAGTGTGTGTGTGTGTGTGTGTGTGTGTGTGTGTGTGTGTGTGCGTGTGTGTGTGTGGGTGGTACACTCACCCTTCCAGCACTGGTGTTGCTTAGTAGGTTACCCAGCATCGTCAGGTCCGAACACAATGGACGATCCTCTTTACATTGACATACACACTCTGTTCCCAGGGCTCCACAGCGCCCCCAACAGGACAGAACACACCACAACACACACCACCGGCATCAACATACACATACTGGACTGACTGACTGACTGACTGACTGACTGAAATACAAAATCTACTCTAATACTCTCTCTCTCTCTCTCTCTCTCTCTCTCTCTCTCTCTCTCTCTCTCTCTCTCTCTCTCTCTCTCTCTCTCCCTCTCTCTCTCTCTCTCTCTCTCTCTCTCTCTCTCTCTCTCTCTCTCCTCCGTGTCTCTCTGTGTCTCTGTCTGTCTGTCTCTCTCTCTTTCTGTCTCTGTCTCTTTCTACCTTCTATTTATATTGCAGCCTCTCGGGTGACGCTACTCTCCTCCCTCCCTCTTTCCCTCCCTCTCTCATTCTCTGTCTCTCCTCCCTCTGCCTCTCTCTATCTGTCTCACTCTCTCCCTCTCTCTCTCTCTCTCCTCTCTCTTCTCTCTCTCTCTCTCTCTCTCTCCTCTCTCTCTCTCTCTCTCTCTCTCTCTCTTGCTCTCTCTATTTCTCTTTTCAAGACTACACCAAAATAAGTTGAATAAACAAACCCATTTGTTTAACAACCTATGAACTAACTAACTAACTAAATACTTAGCTGTCTGAACCCTGTGCGTGTCTGTGAGTGTGTGTGTGTGTGTGTGTCTGTCTGCGTGTGGCCATGTCACCTGTGGAGGATAGGAACCAGGTCATGACATTCTTCAGATTGTGGTTACAGTGTCCTAGATTCTGATGGAAATGAATATTCATTAGAACAGCCCGCTCAGCAAAGCTATATACAGATGAGATATTTACATGAAAACTTCTTAAAAGTAAATAGTCACCTATGACAATACTACCTGCATTTCAGATATGTGTACGTGAAAAGTACTACTAAAACTAATGTTTTGCTATTGCTGAGCTACCACATGGAGCTCTCACCTCCATAGCCATGAAGTGCTTTGAGAAGCTAGTGAAGGGCTACATCTGTTCCTCCCTCCCCATCAACCTGGACCCCCTGCAATTTGCATATCGCCCCAACAGGTCCATGGAGGACGCCATAGCCCATGTGCTGCACACAGCAGCATCACACCTGGACAAGAGGCAGGGGAACTATGTGAGAATGCTGTTCATCGACTACAGCTCAGCATTCAATACCATAGTCCCCTCCAAACTCATAGCCAAGCTCAGGGACCTGGGCTTGAACTATGACCTCTGCCAGTGGGTCTTGGACTTCCTGACGGGTAGACCCCATGTGGTGAAAGCAGGCAACTGCACCTCTTCATCCATCACGCTCAACATAGGGGCCCCCCAGGGCTGTGTTCTGAGTCCCCTCCTCTACTCCCTGTACACACATGACTGTATGGCACAGCGGAACAACAACACAATCATCAAATTTGCTGATGACACAGTAGTGGTGGGCCTGATCTCTGCCAACGACGAGAGGGCCTACCTGGAAGAGGTAGAGAATCTGTCGCAGTGGTGCCAGGAGAACTGCCTCTCCCTGAACGTCAGCAAAACAAAAGAGATGATTGTGGACTTTAGGAGGTCAGGGGCCAGGGACTACAGCCCCCTCAGCATCGACGGGGCACCGGTTGAGAGAGTGAACAGTTTCAAGTACCTCGGAGTCCACATATCCGAGGATTTGACATGGACCACACACATTGACAGTGTTGTGAAGAAGGCACGGCAACGCCTCTACTTCCTCAGGCGCCTAAGGAAGTTCCAAGTCAGTCAGAAGATCCTTAAGAACTTCTCCTCATGCACAATAGAGAGCATCCTGACTGGCAATATCACCTCCTGGTTTGGGAATAGCACCGCACAAGACCGTAGCAGACTACAGAGAGTGGCCCGTTCAGCCGAACGCACAATTGGAGGGGGGCTTCCCACTCTCCAGGACATTTACAACAAGCGGTGCATGGGTAAGGCTAAGAGAATTATCAAAGACTCCAGCCACCCAAACAACTGCCCTTTGAACTGCTGCGGTCAGGCAAGCGATACCGGAGTCTCATGGCAAGCACAGAGAGACTCAGAAGAAGCTTCTATCCTCAGGCCATCAGAATGCGAAATGACAATAACACTATGTAACAACCATCAAATGCACTCACAGCACACACATCCACACGCACACACTCACTTTAAACAAACAATTCACTGCAGCACCCACTTTACCCACTTTAGAACACCTAAACACACTTTATATTTATTGGCAAAGAATTTGCACTACAACCCATACCTCATTACACCTTACTGTAAATTGTACCTAAATTGTACCTCATCCCATTACTGCTTTGTACTGTATTATTGTATTGTAACTCAGGTACTTATACTCTGCATTGTACATTGTATATATGTATATACTGAACACTTTTGTCTACGTACTTGACTTCTATTTTATACTTGCTATACTTATTTTGTACTTATCTATTTTTGTCTAGCACAGTCTCTGTAGCGTAACAGAAAGAAGCATTTTGTATAAAAGTATTCTGTACTTCTGTATGACAACTAATAAAGAAACTTGAACTTGAACTCTATGTTTCTACATTCTCCATGAGCCAGAGCTTGACCTTTTCTCTATATATATATTTTTTTTTACATTTATTTATTTTAAGAAAAGATGTTGGTTACCTGTGCTTTTTATATGCAAAGGTTCCAGTTTACAGCTCCACTAAACGTATTCGAACCTTTCCCCATGTTGGTGTTACACCAGGGCAGCACAGGTCACAATCAGACCCGGCGCCATGGGCGGGCATTAGGGGGCCGGGCCCGCCCACTGAGTCAGCTGTGCCCACCCTGATTTTTTATTTTTATTTTTTTTAATCAAAGTCAACTATCCAAATCCTTAGTCGGGGACAGCCCTAGTGGGCACTGATGTCAACAACAACACTACTGAAGCTAGCACGGCACTCTGTGAGAATTCGTTTTTCTACCCTCAAGAACGTCTTTACAGAACATTGCCTTAGTATGCAACTAAGGCCAATTTAATTCAGTTGGCATTTGAGAAGGACTTAACAAAAAAGTTCAGGAATGAGTGGAGGGGCAGTGATTTAAGAAGATTTCACTCTGTCCCCAAACACCGCTTGCCTCTCTACTTATGATGGTGAGTAGCCTGTGGAGAAATTTTGTTTGCTTTTTTATGCACCTTATTTTTGTCAGTTCAGTTCAGTTTGTCAGTGAATTCGGAAGTGTTAAATAAATGGAGACTTTTCAAAGATATAGAATAGAATAGAATATAAATGTATTATCCTGAGGGAAATTTGACACTGCAAATCACTCAACATTAAACATTTAGACAGAACAAGTCACAAATAAGAATAACAAAACAAATGGCCTAAGAATAGAATAAAATGAAATAGAATAAAAATAGAATAAAATATACAGTAAATAAATACAGTAAAAATATACTGAAGTCTACAGTAGGTGTAATAATGCACAGTGCTGTTTAAAAAGTAAGAGTCCAGTAAGATGGTAATTGTCACTCTGTGCTCAGTGATGCAGTGAGGCACAGTGATGCATTGTATAGTCTGATGGCTGTCGGAATGAAGGACTTCCTGTGCCGTTCAGTGCTGCATTTAGGTAGTGTGAGCCTATAACATGCTCCTCCTGTCAGCCAAGTCTGTGTGTAGTGGGTGGGAGGAGTTTTCCCTGATGGCCTGGAGCTTAGCAAGGTTCCTCCTCTCCGCCACCCTCGCTAGAGTCCAGCTCCACCCCAACCACGCTACTGGCCTTCTTGACCATCTTATCCAGCCTGTTTGTGTCCCCTGCTCTCAGTCCGCTGCCCCAGCAGGTCTGTTATATATATCCGTTCAGTCTGTTTTTGTATAAGTGAAAGTTCTTAAGATAGAGAAAAATTAGATTTTTCAATTGCCTCTCTGCTGTTTAGTTCAGCACCGTGGGCAGCGCCAAGCAAGCCACAGCGCCGCTGTCCCAGCTGAAATGTATAAAAGGGAACCTGTGTTGAAAAACCATTGTGCCCCCCCGAGAACATTTTATGCTCCCCCCACTAATTTGTTTCTGCAGCCTGGTCTGGTCACAATGCTAGTTCTAGTGTGGTGACCATGAGTGTCACCACTCCTCTGGAAGTGGTCTTTGAGGTACTTTGGTGCTCTGTTGTTATTATATACATTATGGACCACCCAGCTGCAGTTGAACTGACCTATCCTTCAGGGGAAGCCAACCCAGCTGCTGGAAATGCTGTTTTCCTACATGGTCCCTGGAGTACAGACCCAGCACCAGTCTAATTACTCAACTCCTCGTGCAATCGACAGTCATGTCTCGCTTCGACTACTGCAATGCACTGCTAGCTGGTCTACCGACTACAGCCACCAAGCCACTTCAACTCAGAACGCAGCGGCCCGCCTGATCTCCAACATACCAAAGTCAGCCCCATGTTGCCCCACTTCCTAGAGAGCTGCACTGGCTCCCCATCGCCACACGAATCCGCTTCAGGGTCCTTGACCTGGCATATTGTGCAGCGAAGGGTGTTGAGCATATTGTATTGGTGGACAAAGTCATGTGTCTGCTCCTGTATGACATGAATGAATGAATGAATGAATGAATGAATGAATGAATGAATGAAAACTTTATTTAACAGATTGCAGAATGGGTACAATACAGTACGGCTCAATACACACAATTGTTAAGGGGATGCAGACCTGAGAAAGACGTTTGTTTTGTTTCCATCAGGGTCCCCCATTTTCAATTCATATAGACATTTATGACATACACAACATACATGACATTTATGGCATAGGGACATATAGGTATTTAGTACTGATACATTTGTGACATAAACGGTATTCAAATATACAGTACTGTTACCCCTAGATCCTGACAGAGTATATACATATGATGGGGAGGGAACTGTACATTAGGAGGGGGTGGGTGGGTGGGAGAGAGATATACATACGGCGGGGAGGGAATATATACATGCGGTGGGGAGGAGACTGTCTATTAGGAGGTGGTGGGGGTTTTGGGCATTTACGGTGGCCAGTTTTGAATTGCAGCCTCCCGTAGGTGCTCTTTAAGAGCGGTTTTGAATGTGGGTAAGGTCAAGTAGTAGTCTGACCAGTTTGTTTTGTGATGTTTGTAATTTTGTTTTAAGCGCCTTTGAGGTGCTTTGGTACCATGAGGTGCACGCATAGTCGTAGTACCCTTGAATGAGTGCTCCTGCCAGAGTCTTCAGGGTATTCTTGTTTACCAGTGAGGAGATCCGGTACAAGAATCTAGTTCGTTGGTTGACTTTTTTTTATTACATTGGATGCCATTTTGTCACAGGAAAGATTTGCCTCTAGGATGGAACCCAGGTAGGTAATTTCGTCTTTCCTTGTGACAATATTGTCACCCACTGCAACTGAGAAGCCGTCGGTCTTGCTGAGTTTGTTATTTGAACCGAAGAGAATGGACTCTGTTTTGCCCATGTGTAATGATAGTTTGTTATCAGCGAGCCATATGCAGATTTTGCCTAGTTCCGAGCTGAGGGTTTTTTCAACCTGCAACTTGTTTTTGTCAGAGACCAGCAGGGCTGAGTCGTCCACAAACAGGAACAAGTTGCAGTCACAGGCTGACGACATGTCATTTGCATAAATTAGGAAGAGTAGCGGTCCTAGTATGCTTCCTTGTGGAACACCACAGCTCACTGTGAGGGGGGGGGATAGAGTACCGTTTACCTCTACCATCTGTTCTCTCCCCTCCAGGTAGGATTGCATCCAGCTCACTGATAAGCTATCAAAACCAATTGCTTTTAGCTTGTCAATCAGAATGGAGTGATTGACAGTGTCGAAGGCCTTTTGTAGGTCCAGCATGACCATGCCGCAGTATTTGCTTGTTTGATGTGGTCGTTCAAATAAAGGAGGCATGTGTCATCACAGTGTGCATGCGTACAACAGACAAGGTGTTTTGATATAAAAGAGCATGCGCACTAATAAACGCCCCTTAGCCTAGATGAAACTCAGTCCATGTGGTCGTGTCTTTTTCTTTATTTGTCGAATGCTAATTACTTTGGTTGACTGCACACATGGAGACTTCTGCTGACAGAAATGTCTCATGCAACAGGTTATGGGCCCAGTCAAAGTGGCCAAAGGTGGTTTAAATTGTTATTCGACGGCGACGAGAAAAACTTCGAGTTATGGGAGACGAGGTTTTTGGCGCACATGGAACTGCGTGGGCTCAGTGGAATACACCTGGAAGAGCCGGAGATTCACAGTGACGACAAAGAAGCACTTGAAGAAGACGCAGCAAAGAATGCAGAAGCATATGCTGAATTAGTGCAGTGTCTGGATAATAAAAGTTTATCTCTAGTAATGAGAGACGTGACACGGGATAGAAGAAGAGCGTTGGCGTTACTCCGTGAGCACTACGCAGGCAGGGACAAACCACGTGTTGTGAGTCTGTACTGTGAACTCTCCTCCCTCCACAAAGCAAGCAACGAGACGGTCACTGACTACGTTATTCGAGCAGAGACTATATTCACGTCTTTGAGAAGGGCAGAAGAAAATATCAGTGACGGGTTGCAGATTGCCATGGTGTTGAAGGGGTTACCGGACTCATTCAAACCGTTTGTCGTGCACGTCACCCAGACCGATGGCCCTCTAACGTTCGTGGAGTTTAGAACCAAACTCCGAAGTTATGAGAGTACTGATAAATACAAGACGAGGGACGTGGACGAAGACAACGTCATGAGGACCAGCGGGGCAACGTCGAGGACACGAGGACATGGACGGGAGAAGAAGATGGACCTAGCCGATGTTGAATGCTACACGTGCGGCAAGAAGAGGCATATGGCCCGGACATGCCCTAACGAGCTAGGCGAGAGGAAAGACAATGGGAAACGCCACACCGAGGAAGGGGGCGAGGCCGAGGGCAATACCGCGACCAGGTAAAGAAGGCTGACGGCGGCACGGAGGATGACACCACTACGTCATTCTTTTTCAAGATTGTCAGACTGTAAATAAGAAAGGTCTTATGGTCGACTGTGGCGCCACGACCCACATGATTAATGACCGTGCGAAGTTCAAGACAGTCGATAAGGACTTTCGACCGGAGGACCACGTGATAGAGCTGGCTGATGGGACAAAAGCGACCGGGATGGCGAAGATGAGGGGAGACGCCGAAGTGACTTTAATCGACATCGAGGGACGGCGAGTGAAGACGAGGCTCAAACGAGCGCTTTACATCCCATCTTTCCCACAAGATTTTTTTTCTGTGAAAGCGGCGACATCTAGTGGAGCTGTGGGTTATTTCAAAGATGGTGATGACTGGCTGGTTCATCACGATGGTACCAAATTCAAAATGGATGTGTATGGTAGGCTATATTACCTTAGTACAGTAGTTGATGAAGATACTGATGAATGCAATGGTTGTCATGACATCCAGACATGGCATAAAATACTTGGTCACTGTAATTTTGAGGATGTGTCAAAATTAGAGAAAGTGGTTGAAGGGATGTCTATCAAAGGGAAACATGATAAGTCTAATCATAACTGTGAAGTATGTACACAGGGCAAGTTCACTCAAAGCAGGAACAGACAGGCAGATGCCAAAGCTGAGGCGGTACATACAGACCTATGCAGTCCAATAGAACCAGCGGATAAAGACGGATATAGATATGCCATATCATTTACTGATGATTATAGTGGGATGATTTTTCCCTACTTTATCAAAGCAAAGAGCGATACACCAAAAGCTACTGAGAGATTCATAGCGGATATTGCTCCCTATGGGAATATTAAGTGCATACGATCAGACAATGGTGGTGAATACACCAGTGGCGAATCCTTATGGAAGCCAACGGAAGTCATGCCTCCCTATAAATTCATATCAAATATGAAATATGAAATATGAAAAAAAAAAATATATATATATATAATTTTTTTTTAATATAGTTTACATTCTTTTTCATCTGTGCATCTGTGTTATATATATATATATATATTTTTTTTTAAATGTCTCCCTCTTCTCCTTCTCAATCCCTCTAACACACTGTCAGACTGTGCTCACTGCAGCTAGTATAGGAGAGAGGCAGTGGGTAGGTCTCTTTCTCCAGGCTTCCAGCATTATAGAGTCCAAATCCGATCCTAGCCAATCAGATTCGAGCTGACTGCCACACCCTAAAAGTTTAAAACGGAGCTGGGAGGAAAACACTCAGCATATTTTCCCCCCTGGAGGCGGGACACTCAGAAGTTCACGTTTCCACCTGACTACCTAACGTGACATCCCATTAGTAGTATAAAACTGTCTGGCGTCACTCAGTCTAGTAGTCTACTACAAACATGTCTGAACATCATCCCCTCGCGGAATTGATTGAAAATGTTATTAACAGAGCGGGCACGTTTGAATCCTCTATTAGTGTATCTAACATTTAGCACTTTAATAGCAACTTATTTTCGCCGGCGGGACATTTACTGAGGACCAGCAGAGCTGGTGGATATTATGATTTAACAAATCTATCTGGCAAGAGGAGGACCACATTATTGACCAGGTAAGCACTGAGCAGCCTGACTGACTAACTAACGTTATCAGGCAAGCTTGTATACCCTTTCATGACTGCAATGCAAGCCAGGGGCTGGAATACGCAGTCACTTATTCCTCCGTAGTAGCCAGGTTAATGTGCACCATCAAGCACTGCTTAAAAGCTAGCGGTGGGTCCAAAATATATCGGATATAAATGTCAAAGGTACCCAGCGTTCCATTAGGGTTTCACACACAGATGCGGCGGGGTTTGAAAGCTTGGCGTTGCTAATAAACATTTTAAATCATTTTTATAAACGAGTAAAACTGAGGCTGAAATGGCTGCTTCCGCATTTTACAGTAGGAGCGCTCTGATGGCTGGGCGCGCCGCGCAACAGACACGTGAATGAATGAATGAATGAATGAATGAATGAATGAATGAAAACTTTATTTAACAGATTGCAGAATGGGTACAATACAGTACGGCTCAATACACACAATTGTTAAGGGGATGCAGACCAGAGAAATACGTTTGTCTTGTCACGTTTGTCTAATAGACAGTCATATTCTCTCCCGGCCATATGTATATTTCTCTCCCACCCACCCACCCCCTCCTAATGTACAGTCCCCTCCCCATCATATGTATATACTCTGTCAGGATCTATAGGTAACAGTACTGTATATTTGATGTCATGATGTCTTGTTGTATGTCATAAATGTCACTATGAATTGAAAATGGGGGACCCTGATGTAAACAAGACAAACGTCTTTCTCTGGTCTGCATCCCCTTATACAATTGTGTGTATTGAGCCGTACTGTATTGTACCCATTCTGCAATCTGTTAAGAAAGTTTGACTGGCCGCCGAGCCATACTGTAGTGTACATGGTGACTGCTTGACAAAAAAAAATAAAAAATAAAAAGATATTAATAAAAATATTTAATAATTTTTTTTTAATAAATTTTTTTGGCTTCCCCTGTTATTTTACCCACGCGACGCCACTGGACGCTACCTCATATCGCAAATCTGATTGGTAAAAAAAAACACAACAACATTACAAGCGAACTAGTTCAAGATGGAAAGCAGTAAAAAGAAACGGACCTGCAGTTACAACCAAGACTGGCAAACGACACATGACTGGGTGAGGCAGATGGCAGGCAATCCGCAGCAGGCTTTCTGTGTTTTGTGTCATAGTTCGTTTTCAATTGCGCATGGAGGAGAATACGACTTGAAGCGCCACAGTGGACGTGAGTCTCACTTGAAAGTGGCTCACCAAAAAGAAACATCCAGATCTATGGATACGTTTCTTTTTAAACCAAACAATGATAGCCAGACGGACAAGGTCACTGCAGCTGAGATAACAAGTGTCTATCACACAGTACAACACTCCCATTCATACAGGTCAGCCGACTGTGGTATGAAACTAGCTCCTGTCATT
>NC_140179.1:86349875-86379875 GCF_963971535.1 Notolepis coatsorum | reverse complement strand
GGTTAAGTATGTCAAATAAGCCAAATGGCTAATCAGCAGAATCACTGCAGAACAGAACAGAACTTGTAGACCGATAGATTGCATAGTTGTTACTGGGTGGCTAATGTTACCGTGCCCCCAACACACGTTTGGTCAATCAAGACAAAGTGTTTCAGCACCATGGAGAGAGCGGTGCCCCATAGACCTTTTGAGGCATTTACATTACTTAATTTATAATATATTAGACTGCACTGCTTACAGCAGAGGTCTCAAACTCAATTTACCTGGGGGCCGCTGGGTGAGGCTGGGCCGCATCAAATATTCCACACAAAAAGGGTTTCAAGTATTTTTCAAAATGTTTATGGAAATGTATGGTTGAAACATGCAAACGTTCAAACGCACACACACACATTGGAGGCTTTTAACCAGGGCCGGACTGGGGAAATCATTCAGGCCAGGAAATATAGTGCGAAATATAGCCCCAGCCAGGCCACTTTTTAAGCGGGGGGTCCCCAACCAGGAGATTTTGTTTTACAAATACTTCATTTCCTGCATTCTGGTGCAGGAATTGTTTTATTTGTACCCTTTAAATGCCAGTGTTTGTGATGACATGACTGCAAAAAAATAAATTAAAATATATCTTTTTCTGTGAAATATATATATATATATATTTTCTTTTTTGGAAATCATCTGGGGGCCGCAAAATATCATCCAGCGGGCCGCAATTAGCCCGCGGGCCGCGAGTTTGAGACCCCTGGCTTACAGCCTTCTGACGAAGAGCATGTTTATAAAACTCATTCGCTTTGACTTGAATCTTTCTCTGATGAGCTCTGATGAGCTCAAGATACCAACTCCAGTTGTAATGTCAGTACCTTGGGCAAGAGACCAACTCCAGTTGTAACTCCAGTTGTAATGTCAGTACCTTGGTCAAGGGACCAACTCCAGTTTTAATGTCAGTACCTTGGTCAAGAGACCAACTCCAGTTGTAATGTCAGTACCTTGGTCAAGAGACCAACTCCAGTTGTAATGTCAGTACCTTGGTCAAGAGACCAACTCCAGTTGTAATGTCAGTACCTTGGTCAAGAGACCAACTCCAGTTGTAATGTCAGTACCTCGGTCAAGGTACCAACTCCAGTTGTAATGCCAGTACCTTGGTCAAGGGACCAACTCCAGTTGTAATGTCAGTACCTTGGTCAAGAGACCAACTCCAGTTGTAATGTCAGTACCTCGGTCAAGAGACCAACTCCAGTTGTAATGTCAGTACCTTGGTCAAGGGACCAACTCCAGTTGTAATGTCAGTACCTCGATCAAGAGACCAACTCCAGTTGTAATGCCAGTACCTTGGTCAAGAGACCAACTCCAGTTGTAATGTCAGTACCTTGGTCAAGGTACAAACTCCAGTTGTAATGTCAGTACCTTGGTCAAGAGACCAACTCCAGTTGTAATGTCAGTACCTTGGTCAAGAGACCAACTCCAGTTGTAATGCCAGTACCTTGGTCAAGAGACCAACTCCAGTTGTAATGTCAGTACCTTGGTCAAGAGACCAACTCCAGTTGTAATGTCAGTACCTTGGTCAAGAGACCAACTCCAGTTGTAATGTCAGTACCTTGGTCAAGGTACAAACTCCAGTTGTAATGTCAGTATCTAGGTCAAGGGACCAACTCCAGTTGTAATGCCAGTACCTTGGTCAAGAGACCAACTCCAGTTGTAATGCCAGTACCTTGGTCAAGAGACCAACTCCAGTTGTAATGCCAGTACCTTGGTCAAGGGACCAACTCCAGTTTAATGTCAGTACCTTGGTCAAGAGACCAACTCCAGTTGTAATGTCAGTACCTTGGTCAAGGTACAAACTCCAGTTGTAATGTCAGTATCTAGGTCAAGGGACCAACTCCAGTTGTAATGTCAGTACCTTGGTCAAGAGACCAACTCCAGTTGTAATGTCAGTACCTTGGTCAAGAGACCAACTCCAGTTGTAATGTCAGTATCTAGGTCAAGGGACCAACTCCAGTTGTAATACCAGTACCTTGGTCAAGGGACCAACTCCAGTTGTAATTTGTGTGTGTGTGTGTGTGTGTGTGTCCGCGTGTGTGTGTGTGTGTGTGTGTGTGTGTGTGTGTATGTGTGTACCTCCAACAGGTTTCCCGGCAAAAAGTCGATAGAGAAGACAGGTGTTCCGTTGAACCCGTCTGGGATTTTCTACAACACAAACAACAACAACAACAACAACAAGACAACAGTCAGTAACAACAAGACAGCAGTCTGTAACAAAGAGACAACAGTCAGACAGACAGACAGACAGACAGACAGACAGACAGACAGACAGACAGACAGACAGACAGACAGACAGACAGACAGACAGACAGACAGACAGACAGACAGACAGACAGACAGACAGACAGAATTACTATAAAGGTATAATAGTTGGTACTTACATAGTGATTTAGCAGATTCTTGATGCTGTTATCCATCTTTGGGATGCGATGGCTGGATGCCCCTGCTAGCCAGACGGCCAGCCAGCACACACACACCAACGTTAGCCTCGCTAAACACATCATGTCAACACCTCAACACGTCTGGTCACTGACTTCAACACGCTACCAGTACCACAAGGGCTGCAGGTTCAAATCCCTTTGATTTATTTTCTGGTCTGTGTATATATATTTAGTATTACTGTATGACTGAACCTTGTCTGTTTATTCTGTCATTGACTGACTGACGGACTGGTTGACTGGTGTTTTATACTCTCAAGGAGAGAGATATGATCGAGGTGTGAAGCTGTGGTTGTTGTGTTTCCTCTAAACTTCACAGAACTGCCTCCCCGTCTGGGTGAGGGGTCCCACACACACACACACACACACACACACACACACACACACACACACACACACACACACACACACACACACACACACATACACATACACATACACATACACATACACATACACATACACATACACATACACATACACACACACACGCACACACCTACGCTCACACACACACACACACGCACGCACACACACACACACACACACACACACACACACACACACACACACACACACACACACACACACACACACACACACACACACACACACACACACACACACACACACACACACACACACACACACACACACACACACACACACACACACACACACACACACACACACACACACACACACACACACACACACACACACCTACGCTCACACATGTGCCCTCACCTCACTTGCATGTGATTGGCTGTTATCTAGTGACTCAGGTTTGCCATTGAACAGCATTTATTTCCCCTTTTCCTGAAGAAAGAAAATAATGAAGGGACACAGACACACATGTTCCAAACACTTTGAATGGCAATGACATCATCACAATTAGCAATGATATCTGTCTGTGTGTTGTACTGTGTATTACCTATAAACTATAGCAGCTAGCTGGAAACCATAGTGAAAGTACTGTGTATTACCTATAAACTACAGCAGCTAGATGGAAACCATAGTGAAAGTACTGTGTATTACCTATAAACTACAGCAGCTAGATGGAAACCACAGTGAAGTGAAAGTACTGTGTATTACCTATAAACTACAGCAGCTAGATGGAAACCACAGTGAAGTGAAAGTACTGTGTATTACCTATAAACTATAGCAGCTAGCTGGAAACCATAGTGAAAGTACTGCGTATTACCTATAAACTATAGCAGCTAGCTGGAAACCATAGTGAAAGTACTGCGTATTACCTATAAACTATAGCAGCTAGCTGGAAACCATAGTGAAAGTACTGTGTATTACCTATAAACTATAGCAGCTAGATGGAAACCATAGACCCTGGCAGAAGGGAACTCCCCAGAGATTAACTGGAGCAGATCATCTTTATATTTAATATTGTGTTATGCTATGTTATTTTACCTTTATCTTTTCTTACCTTACCTTATATTAAATTATTATACCTCCGATTACCATACGACTGCTCTACCTCCTGAGGTACTGGGGGGGGGGGGGGGGGGGGTCAGGAGCACTGCACGTGCCTCACAGGGAGGAATTTACTGTGGTGCTTGCAATGCTGACATAGGCTATAGGTATGAGTAACGTTACAGAACCACACATAGTCCACACCACACAGGTATGCATGCATGCATGATGAAGACGCACATATTGAAATCATACATGTCCACTCTCCTGTTTTTCCAGGCATTCTCCCGTATTTCAACCTTCTCTCCTGCCGTCCTTCCGTTAAAATATTTTCCGTATTTTCCAGTGTTTTTTTTATTTATACAAAATGGCTGCAATTCCCCTCCGTGTTTATTAGATTTTGCCTTTCTGTGTTTTGGCCTGGCCTTAGCCAGGTGTTACTCGTTATAATCAGTCTGTGTATTTAAGTGTGTTCTGCCCTCACTTCCTTGTGGCGTCATTTTCTCCGTTACCCCGGTATCCGGTCGTCTCTCTGTTCAACGTTGTCCTTGTCCTGATTCCTCGTTCATGGAAAAGAGTCTTGTTGTTTTTTTCAGTCTAAGTAAGTGTTTGTTAGTGTCCCTTTTTCTATGCTCTTGTTTTCTTTCGAGTTCTCAGTTTGTTTCTGGTCAGGTTTGTTTTCCTAGTGAGTTTATGTTTTTCATGGCTGTGTCTTTTTAGTTTGTGGCCTTGAAGTGTACTTTTGTCTGCTGCCTTCAAGTAAAGCTTGTTAATTGTGACCATCGACTCCTGCCTCGTCTCTACTCGCTCTCATCCTGCTATATTGGGTTCTACCTCCACCATCACCACCATGCCTAATCGTAACAGAAGTTGGAACTGTCTATAGGTTGCGGGGTCCGCACGGACAATTTAGCGTGTGGTACCTTCTCGAGTCGAATCGAGTTGATAACATGCAGTGCGGCAATAGCTTTAGCTAACGCTATCATAGCCATCATGATCTGTAATGTCAACTGGACAACGCCAGCCCCGCCTGCCAACGCCATATAGATAGCGAACGTTAACTAACGTTTGCAAACAAAGCCAACGTCATCCAGCCGACACCACAGATCTAGCTATGACAACGTTAGCTAACGCCAACGAAGTGAGAGTAGGGAAACGCTAATGTAGCCAGAGTGTAGCGGGAACGGTAGAGAGAAGCAGCACTTAAATTGCAACCTTGTATTGGAAGCCGGCCTGTATTTGTCTGCATGTATCAAACCCCTGTCCATTATAAGAGGCCTGTCCTCTATTTGAATGCCCTCCACTGTTAGATGATTTACGGTAGATAGATAGACAGATAGATAGATAGATAGATAGATATATAGATAGATAGATAGCTAGCTGTTGTTGTTAATATCATATGACAGGGTTTCACACAGGAAGCAAGGTGATTCAGTCTCACTCTCTCTCTCTCTGTCTCTCTCTCTCTGTCAGTGGCGTCATTTCAGTAAAAACCAAGGTATGGCAAGGAGGGAGGGTGGGGGGGGGGGTGAAGGGGGGTTCCCCCCCCCTAGGTGGATTTTTTTTGTCAAATCAGTTGTGCAATAGTCACTTTTGGTGAGTTGTTTCTATACAATTCACTTGTATGACATTTAGGTATGACACAGGACTACACAAGCATTTTTAATATAGAAATGTGTCAACCACAATATTTTGCATACAAATTATGCAGAATGTAATATCATAACTGTCTATTATTTTTCTTGCAATTGAGCCAATTTTCCTTAGGTACGGTTTTGAAGTGTGTGTTCAACAGAATATAGTATCAAAAACACATTCACAAAAAGTATGGGTTACTGAATGCTGAACTGCACTGTTATAATCACTAAGCCATTGTAAGACCTTACCTGTGTCCCTGTATCACTTGTCTCTGCTGCCCTCTGATTAAAAAACGTCTGTATGTCCATTTTCCCTTTTTTTTGGCATATTTCAGTTAGTCACAGTAAAAGTCACCTAGTAAAAGTGAGATCATTGACAATATCAAAACATGCTAGGGCTGTACCGAATAGTTCGAAGCCTCGTTCATAATGCTGACATTCGAATTCTAAATCAACATAAAAAATTGTAATAAAAAAAAAAAAAAAAAAAAAAAAAAAATGTTGCCAAGGTATGGCGAGTGCCATACCTTGCCATACCAAAATGACGCCCCTGTCTTAGAGCATGGCAATAGAACGCCAGGTAGTTTGCAGGCTGTTCGACGCGGAAATGGGGAAAGACACAGCTCGTCACGCGATTGGGCAAACAGAGAGCGTCAGTCAGTGGCCAATCAGAGAGCGTCTCCGAGAAAAGCGGCTAGGAAAAAAAATAACGCCACAAGATCTAGTATGTTTGTCTTCTTCCTGTTCCCTGTCTGTTCTGCACATGTGCAGAAGGGTCATCATGCCATCCAACGTGGAGATCAAGGCCAGAGTGAAGGATGTGATGCAATTCGCTGATAAGGCCAGCCAGCTCAGCCAATCAGAAGGCACCATCATCAAACAGCACGACGTGTTTTTTAACTGCAGCAACGGACGACTCAAATTACGAGACTTCATGGTAATAACACACACGTAAACGCACGCATGCACATACACACACACACACACACTCTCTCAATCACACACACACACACACACACACACACACACACACACACACACACACACACACACACACACACACACACACACACACACACACACACACACACACACACACACACACACACACACACACACACACACACACACACACACACACACACACACACACACACACACACACACACACACACACACACACACACTCAATCACACACACACACACTGATTAACAGTAAGATTAGCTAATGTTAACGTCACATTATTTCATCTTCAGAGGCTCTGATCATATGATTTTTTTAACAGTAAGATTAGCTAATGTTAACGTCACACATTTCACACTGCAGGCCACACTAAAAGAGAGCCTGGTTATGTCTCTCTCTCTCTCTCTCTCTCTCTCTCTCTCTCTCTCTCTCTAGCGTAGCGAAAGTAAGACCTTTCGTAAATAAAAAGGATGCAGAGACACTTATTCATGCTTTTTGTATCAAGTCGGCTTGACTATTGTAATGCACTGTTCACTGGTCTTCCCAAAGCAACCATTGGGAAGCTTCAGCTTATCCAAAACTCTGCAGCTCGATTACTAACTCATACAAGGAGAAGACAACATATCACTCCAGTCCTAGCCACTCTGCACTGGCTTCCAATAACTCATAGAATTGATTTTAAGGTCCTTTTCCTAACATATAAAGCTCTTAATGAGCAAGGCCCAAAATACATAGCAAATTCCCTAGTTAGTTATCTGCCCTCAAGAACGCTACAGTCATCCACTACAGGTTTATTAGACACACCCAGAAACCAAAAGAGGATCGGAAGTATGGCATTTGCCAACTATGCCCCAAAACTATGGAACACACTACCAACACACATCAGAAACGCCAGCTCCATACACATTTTTAAAGGAAAATTAAAAACGTACCTATACAGTCTAGCTTACAAATAGTTATGGCTTGGAAAAACCTGATGGATCCATGAGGCTAGGATAAGCCTTGTGGACCCAACTTTTTAGATGAAGGAACGGGTACATACGCACACAATACACGGCCACTGATGGATCCATGGGGCTTGGATAAGTCCTGTGGACCCAACTCTGGCCACTGACCACATGAGGGAACGGGTACATACGCACACAATACACGGTCACTGATGGATCCATGGGACTTGGATAAGTCCTGTGGACCCAACTCTGGCCACTGACCACATGAGGGAACGGGTACATACGCACACAATACACGGTCACTGATGGATCCATGGGACTTGGATAAGTCCTGTGGACCCAACTCTGGCCACTGACCACATGAGGGAACGGGTACATACGCACACAATACACGGTCACTGATGGATCCATGGGACTTGGAAAAGCACTGTGGACCCAACTATGACCACTAATAAAAACGTAACTACACTAGCGTTATAAGAGCTAACATTGCTACCTACCGTACAAGTGCATTGGTTTAGTGCATTTCCTACTTCCGGTTGCTACTGAGCGGACATGTTTGTGCGGACCTGTTCTCCCAAACTGGTAAGCAAATGACTGTTTTCATGTTTTCATTTTTACGTTATTTTCATTTTTACGTTATTATTATTATTATTATTATTATTATTATTATTATTATTATTATTATTATTATTATTATTATTATTATTATTATTATTATTATTATTATTATTATTATTATTATTATTATTATTATTATTATTATTATTATTATTATTATTATTATTATTATTATTATTATTATTATTATTATTATTATTATTATTATATATTTTTTTTAAACATTGATCTTAACTGATCACTGTGACTTTATTGCTTTTATCGTTATATATGCCTATGTTTGTGTACAGCACTTTGAGCTACATGACATGTATGAAAGGTGCTTTATAAATACTTACTTACTTACTTACTTACTCTCTCCCCCTCCCCCCCCCCCTCTTTCTCTCTAGGACGGGTCAGGACAGTTGATCTACTACGAGCGTCCGGACTCAGATGGACCCAAACTGTCTCATTACTCCATTAGTCACACGCAGGAACCACAGAGCCTGAAGGTAACACACACACACACACACACACACACACACACACACACACACACACACACACACACACACACACACACACACAAGCCATCAGCAGTGATCGACACATGGAAGGTGACTGTTGTTTTTTGAGAATATTTGAGAAGAGGGTGATGGTTCAAACCCCCACACACACACACACACACACACACACACACACACACACACACACACACACTTCAAGAATCCCATTGAATCCCATTGAGAGTCATTAAGAAACGGCTGGCAGTGTTATATATACATACATACATACATAACGGTTGTGACAACGTCACCTTAAACTTCGATGCCCCGAGGGAGATTCGAACCCCGGTCTCCCACACCGCAGGCAGCAACACAGACCGCTATACCAAGAGGTGAATCCACTTCTAAGTGCTGGGTCTATGCGTCTTTTGAGGATGTGAGAGTGAGTTTAACCCATAGCACCGCTACTCATCCCAGCCCTTCTTGACTGCGCTTCACGATACCATCCGTTACACTCACCCTCTCAAACTCACTCCACTCCATCCAAGGCATCCTGGTCAATCGGCACCATTGTAACGGTTGTGACAACGTCACCTCAAACTTCAATGCCCCGAGTGTGAGTCGAATCCCGGTCTCCCACACCGCGGGCAGCGACACAGACCGCTATACCAAGAGGTGAATTCACTACTTCGCAACGTGTCTATCTGTCTTTGAGGATGTGAGAGTGAGTTTAACCCATAGCACCGCTACTCACCCCAGCCCTTCTTGACTGCGCTTCACGATACCATCCGTTACACATACATACATACATACATACATACATACATACATACATACATACATACATACATACATACATACATACATACATACATACATACATACATACATACATACATACATACATACATACATACATATATAGTACAGAAAATACACAGGAGGACATTGAGAAGCACTTATGTTCTAGCTAAGCATTCCAAAAAGGGACCCATATCATATCAAATTTGTTCGAGGTCTCAGACCTACTGTGACAGATGCTTTCCAGCTGCAGAGAGGAGACCATCTCAGTGAGCCGTCTTTTAAAACTTGGAGACGACGTGTCTTTCTATTCCTTAAGGATAATTCTTTTGGCCACAGCCATACCAAACATCAGGGCCTCCTGCTCATTGTAAGGTAATTCCGCAGTGTTAGCTGAACAGCCGAGTAGAGCTAGAAGGCAGTCTGGGGCAATCTCTCTTTTATACGCCTTGGTGTACCAGTCAAAAATGTCTACCCAGTACTTAAATAGCTTGGGACAAAACCAAAACATATGTGAAAGATTACCCTCTGCGGACATGCAACGATCACAGAGAGGCGATACAGAGGGATAGATTCTATGCAGTTTGGTTTTAGAGTAATGTAGTCTGTGAATGACCTTAAACTGTATAAATTGGACTCTGGCATTAATAGAACATTTATGTATCCTGCTAAGTCCCTCCTCCCACATCTCGTCAGAGATTTCCATACTTAGCTCTGTGGACCATACATCTTTAATGTGGTCGGAGGAAGCCATAGATTGGACCGAGAAATATGAAACAAAATAGAGATCAGGTGATTTGAAACTGGTGATCGGCTCATGAGATTATAAAACTGGTAATCAGCAGGACATGTCTCAAAGTCTGGGATATTACTGCGGACATAATTTCTAACCTGCAGGTAACGAAAGAAGTGTGAGCTTGTAAGATTAAACTTAGACTTAAGTTCGTTAAATGAGGCAAAGTGACGATCAACATATAGATCTTTGATAGTGGCCAGTCCCTTTCCCTTCCATAGTGAAAAAACAATATCAGATTGACCAGGGGGGAAATTATGATTACCACATATTGGAGCATATGCCGAGGTTGAAGGTACTTTGAAAACCTTTTTGATTTGACTCAGTATTCTCAGTGAGTTCCGAAGGATACAATTGTTGAGAGCCATCTTATTAATCGTATCATACTTAGAAAATAACATAGCATTTTTAAGTTCACATGCGCCTCCATGTCTAGCCACCTGGGGGCGTCCATGGCTACTGTAGCATCACCTATGAAGTCATCTTGCCAGAAGGTCATGGCCCTTGCATTAGCAGCCCAGTAGTAGTGCTGGAATACCGGCAGGGCCAGCCCCCCCATATGCTTTGGCTTCTGCAAGTGTGCTTTTGAAATACGGTGTGCTTTATAGCCCCAGACAAATGGCAGAAGTATAGTGTCTATCTGTTTAAAGAAAGAGGCAGTCAAAAAAATAGGCACGCTCTGAAAAAGGTAAAGGAACCTGGGGAGAACCACCATTTTTATGACATTCACGCGCCCCACCAAAGACGCTGGCAGAATTCTCCAACTCCATATTTTTCTTCAATTTTGAGACCATTTCACCAAAGTTCAGTTTAAATAGAAGTTTGGGATCCTTTGGTATAACTACTCCCAGATAGGTGAAGTGGTCATGTTCTATTTTAAAGGGTAAGCTGTCAGTAAAGGAAGTCTAGGCTCCCTGAGATGGGCATGAACACACTTTTCTCCCAGTTAATGGAGTAACCAGAGAAAGTACCAAACTGCCTGATTAAATCTAGGAGGCATGGGACGGAGGAGGCAGGATCAGCAAGATACAGGACCACATCATCCGCATATAGCGAAATACGGCTCTCATACTTTCCCAACTTTATTCCCGTGATGTTGGGATGACTCCTGATACTGATAGCCAGGGGTTCGAGGGCTAAATTGAACAGTAAGGGACTAATACAACATCCTTGCCGGGTGCCGCGATGGAGTGGGAAGGAGTCAGACGTATCAGAATTGGTAAGAATGGAAGCTCTCGGATGAGCATACAACATTCCAATATGAGAACGAAACCTGTCACCGAAACCAAAGCGCTGGAGGACACTGAACATATATTTCCATTCGATCTGGTCGAATGCCTTTTCAGCGCCAAGTGATATGTTCGCCGGCTTAGTGTCCTTTCTTTGGTTAGAGTACAATATGTTTAGTAATTTCCGAATATTAGAAAAAGCAAGCCTGCCACGAATGAATCCCGTTTGGTCGGAGTGGACAAGAGATCCGACATGCTGAGCCAACCTAGTGGCCAACACCTTGGAAACTGTCTTTTGGTCAAAATTTAACAAACT
The DNA here is from genome assembly GCF_963971535.1 of Notolepis coatsorum. Lineage (NCBI taxonomy): Eukaryota > Metazoa > Chordata > Actinopteri > Aulopiformes > Paralepididae > Notolepis > Notolepis coatsorum. Next base: position 86,368,182 of record NC_140179.1, on the reverse strand, counting down.
TATAGGCCGGAACCCTGCTGGATCCGTCCCATCCCTACCTTTCTTGAGTAAAAGGCACACATTCGCTTCGTAGAAGGAGTCAGGGAAGACATTATTAGTGATCGAATGTTGAATCATTCTAAGAAGTAGAGGGGCCAAAATGTCACTGTAAGCTTTATAAAACTCCGCCCCATACCCATCTGGGCCAGCGGCCTTCCCACTAGGGAAAGACTTTATTGCACTTGTTATTTCCTGCAGGCTGAAATCAGCATCTAGCTCATCCCTTGCCTCATCACTAAGCACTGGCATATCAATATTGTCCAGGAAGCTCTCAACCTCAGAGTCTGGGGCATGGCATCTAGAGGTATAAAAGCCAGTAAAAAATTATTTAAAACGGTCATTTATGTCTTTGGGGTTAGTCAGCAAGCTGCCCGATATAGATTTGATATTATGAATTGCCTGGCTGGCCTGTACACCCCTCAGCTGCCTAGCCAACAGTCTGTCTGGTTTATCACTTAGTTCAAAGTGCTTCTGTCTGAGTTTAAGGAGGAGGGTACTAACCTGCTTGCCCAGAATAGAATTGTATTCATACTTCAATTTTAAAATGTTATTTAGGTCCATTTGGGATTGTGATACTCTGTAAACCTGCTCCAGCGAGGGGAGCCGTGCCTCAATCTCAGCCAAGCGCTTACGTCTTTCTCTCTTTCCAAAGGCTTCATAAGATATAATGTGCCCTCTCAATACCACCTTAAGAGACTCCCACAGTGTAGCGTCAGAGACATCACCGGTATCATTAGTCTCAATAAACTCAATGAGTCGAGATCTCATTTGATCCCGAAATGCTTTCTCCGAGAGCAAAGAGGGGTTGAAGCGCCAACTGTATCGCGTCTATGGCAGTGCCAGCTTTACCAACATAGTGATTGGAGCATGATCTGAAATAAGGATGCTATGATATTTAGTTTGCAGCACACTAGAGATAAATTTAGCATCGACAAGAAAATAGTCTATTCTTGTATACGATTTGTGGACGTGGGAAAAGAAAGAATAATCCCTGTCTGTAGGGTGCTGCAATCTCCATATGTCAACTATGTTCATAGAACGCATTAAATTGTTTAGTACTCCAATGGAATTAATGGTCGGAGGCGGACGAGTGGACGTACGATCAAGATAGGGATCTAGATAGCAATTAAAATCTCCACCTAAAATCAAGTTGGTGGTATTCAGATCAGGGATTATGTCAAATATTTTACGAAAAAAGCTTGGGTCGTCAATGTTAGGACCATAAATATTCAGGCATGTTATTGGTAGTGAATTAATGCTACCAGACACCATGACATATCTGCCTCCGGGGTCAGAGACTACCGTGGTCATTTGAAATGGGACAGATTTACTAAATAAAATAGCAACCCCTCTTGCTTTCGAAGAAAAAGCAGATTGGTACACTTGTGACACCCAGTGCTTCCTCAGGGGCCTCTGTTCCGTTGGAGCTATATGGGTCTCTAGTAAAAATATAATATCTGCAGACAATGTTTTCAAATGAGCAAATACTTTTCCCCTTTTAACTGCACTACCCAATCCTTTAGTGTTCCATGACACCATCGTAATAGGCTTCTCACCCCCGATATATTAACCCCTTGCGTCATCACAACCAAGTGATAACAATCTTTGTCATGGTCGCTCACCCTCACTTCTATCCCCGTCACTAGCTGCTTTACGCTGTTCTGCTCGGACTGCAGGGATGCCAAAGTGGCTTCAAACTTGTCCAAACGGGATGTGATGGAGACTCGGGTCTCGTCCATCACTTTCTTCAGACTCTTACCCTGGCTTTCAATTGCAGCCAGAATAGCAGCGCTGGCAGTGTCGTCAGATGTTTGGGCTGCTGCTGCCTGTCTCGTAGTGGCCATGCCTGTTTGTCGTTTGCCAGCTGCGGTTGCCTTTTTGTTTGTTTGTTTGGCCTCTTCCCATCGGTAGATTCCATATAATCTCAACTTTCCACGGCGGTAGTGTTATATTTAGTCTGTTGATACTTTTGAAAGCAAACTGTTAGATAAACGTGTGTTTTTTATACAAAATTAGAAGTTGAGGAGGGAGCTCAGAAAAATGCGACTACTCCATTCACCGCTCACTAGCGGTAAAAATTTATTTCTTTAAGCCATTTTGAAGGGACGGTTTATCGTGTCAATTGACAATGAGAATGGACAGATAGCAATACTATGAAGTATAGATTTAGCTCTACAAACAGCCCCACGGACTATGCAAGTCTGTTTAGAAATGCTGGCCGTTTAGAGTGATTTTTGACGCATCCAAGTGGCCGCGAAAGTGTTAAACTAAACATAGGGAGGTGGTTGGTTCGCCGGTGTGTTGGTAGCAGAGTCGACTCTCGGGTTGAGGCCGGGCTTGACCCCGTCTGCCCGAGAGTGTGCCCCCGCATCTTTCATGACGTCTGCCAATTGTGTCTGCCTCTCCTTTGAACCTCGACCCCGCTGGAGGGGTCGGGTTTGTTGAGGTCATGACATGGTGCACAGCTTACCGAACACCCCTTCCGCTGGGTACAGTTCTTACAGTAGACCCTTTAGGTGCCTGTCTAGTCCACAATGCTCCAGACACAGGTCGAGTTCTTTGCCTGGATTGAGGGATCAACCCCCTTGGGGGTTGTCTCCCCGGCGCGCTGTCTGGCCCCACAGTATTGTGGGGGGGTAGCCTCTTGGGGCTTACGGCCATGCCAACCTGGACACGCCCGATCTCGTCAGATCTCGGAATCTAAGCAGGTTCGGCCCTGGTAGTTCTTGGATGGGGGACCCCCTGGGAATACCAGGTGCAGTCGTTGACCTCACCGGGCCCCCTTTTTCGGGGGGTCCTGGCCCTCAGGCTGTTCCGGGGGCTGGGTCCTCCTCCGCGCTCCGCTGCTATGGCCTTGCCACAGGGGTTGGTTTTTTGACCTTGACCCCGTGATGTTGGGGACTGTGACGGGGGTGTTTTACTTCCTGTCCGTTCCCTGGTGGCATGTGGGATGCGCGCCTGAGCGGTCGCGGGTCCTTCTGTGTGAAGGTAAGTCCCACAATCTGCTCACCCTGTGCGTTTGAGGTGCTAAACCCTTTTCGCACAGTCGGATCCGATTCCCTCCCTCGGGGGCTCGGGTCCTCCCCGGTTCTGATGGTTGTGGCAACTTGTGGGGGGCCTCAGCGGGTACATCTGTCGAGCTTCCGCTCTGCTCAGCTCCTGTGTTCCACTAGAGAGCAGAGCGTAAGCTATACGATAATATAACATACGGTTATCCTATAACCATAGTTATAGGAGTATAGCGAGCGCTCTGCTCTGACTCACTGAGGACCCCGTGGTCTTCGCCTTCGGTGGTGAAAGACTTGGGAAGGAGCTGTTGGTGTGGCCACGACCCCGCTTATGTAGAAGAGCGGATGTGGGTGTGGCCAGGCGGATGGGTGTGTACATGTGGAGAAAAGATATTCATTGTTAGATTGGATAAAGGGATAGTTCCACTAGAGAGCAGAGCGCTCGCTATACTCATATAACTATGGTTAGAGGATAACCGTATGTTCCTTCTTTAACTCCAAAACAGAGTTAAAGTAACACTAAGGGGATTAGACAAATAACACGGGGATCGGACGTTGTGGACAGCGACTCCTACAGGTCGGTTGGTGCGCCTGTACAGCAGAATCAGGAAGTATCGGGGGCAGCGTGAGCCTCCCACGCGTTACTCCTCGCCACTGAGAGATCGCGCTGTGAAGGTGAAAAGATGCGACGGCTGCCTCCTCGTGTACCGGAGGGGACACGTGATGCAAGGCTTCGTCCACATTGCAGCCACCCAGTGGGAAGCATGGTCTAACAACGTTCGAGACAGGGGAGGGTAGAATTGGATAATACGAAATTGGGATGGGAGAAAAATAGAAAATGGGGAAAAAAATAAAATAAAAAAAAGAATGAATTCCATAAACAAAATCATTTTCAAAAAGATTTTTTTTTATGATTTTTGGTGATTTTCGGGGTCTTTTTTTGTATTTCGGGGGCACCGCATTTTTTTCATGAAAATTAACATAGTCGACACTTTTTTTTACAGTCTTCGTCCCTTGATAACGTAATGTTAATGTCTCCATATATAGGGCTCCACGCTAACCTTTTTCCCAAGGAGCACATGTGCTCCTAAATAAAATTTAAATAAATAAAATCTAAATAAAAATTTAGGAGCACACAAAGAAATTTAGGAGCACAGTTAGGTGTTAGGTGTTAGTGAGTTTTTCCTTACCTTCGCGTGGGGTATGTCTGGGAGTGCTTGCATTCTTTCATTTATTTGCATTCATCTAAAAAATGTTTGGACCCTATGGTGTTCTTGTTCTGTTCTTGACTTATTGTTATGTTGTCTTCTTGACTTGTTTAAAGAAGACCTGTACGGCCCATGGGGACATTAACGTGTGTTGTCGGGCCCTATAAATAAATTTGATTTGATTTGATTTGATTCAGTGAAAATTGTTCAAGTAACAGAGTTTATTAACAAACTATTTATTACATGCATATTATATCGTGCGTGTGCATACTAAGGGCTAAACATCTGTGCAAATAGCACATACCACCAAAATCACAAATTGGCCCATGCCTACTAACGCGCTGAAACAGTACCTCATTGCGCAAATGGAAACGCTCCCACTGTCCATATAACTTGCGTAGGCATGGGTTTACTTCTTGCAACAGTGCTTTGGTAGGTGGGGTCCCGCTGGCCACCGCCCGCCGTACTGGCCCCAGTTCGGGATCTTCTGCTTGGAGTTGCCATAACTCGTCCCAGCTATATCCGCTGTTTCCCTTCTGGGCCACTATTTGCCTTGCGACGACCGCCGGAACCCCCGACGGATCGGTTTGCTCCTCGGGGCCCAGGCGAGCACGGACTTCTTCCGCCGGGATCACTAGGAAGCCCTCCTTCGGGCCCACCTCGTCCGTCTGCCTTGCGACGATCGCTGGGACGTCCGGCGAGTCGGTCTGTTTCTCGAGGACCAGCCGAGTACGGACTTCTTCCGCCGTGATCGCTAGAAAGTATTTTTCCATGTCCACTACTTCCGGTTCTTGTCTCATCGGAATGCCTGACAAGGCATCGGCATTTTGGTTGAGTCGGCCGGTGTTAACAGAACTCGCTTTAGGGCGTCAATAATGTGGTCAAGAGGCATGGATTCTCTATTGTGCCTGAACTGGCTTAGCTTCTTTTATTCACACATTGATTGATTGATTGATTGATTGAAAAGTTTATTAACAGATTGCAGAATGGGTACAGTACAGTACATCTCAATACATACAATTGTTAAGGGGATGCAGACCAGAGAAAGACTTTCGTCTTGTTTCCACCAGGGTCCCCCATTTTCAATTCATCATAACATATATGACATACATGACATACAGATAGACAGTACTGCTACATCTATACATTTATGACATATCAGATTTGCAAATACAGTACTGTTTGTGATACAAAAGTGTCCAGAAAAGGAGTGTATATACATTTGGCGTGGAAACTGTACATTGGAGGAGGTTGGTGGGGTGGGGTTGGGTGAGGGCTGTACATTGGAGGTGGGGGGGGTTGGGTAGGGGACACACACACATTTTACACTGTACATTGGAATGTTGACAAAGCCTTACTTGGTCATTTACTGTACAACTAGGTTAGGACATTTGTAGGGGCCAGTTTCGAATTGCAGTCTCACGTAGGTGTTTTTTGAGAGTGTTTTTGAAGGTGGGTAGTGATTCACATTCCTTTACAGCTTTAGGCAGGGCGTTCCACATTGATGTGGCATAATTGCGAAACGTGTTTAGTCCCTTGTTTGAGCCGAATCTGGGTTTTACATGATTTGTGGAGCTCCCTCTGGTGTTGTGATCGTGGTATTCACTGACCTTTGGGAAGTATTTTGACATGTACATGGGTACCTTGGTCGCGTAGTGTATCTTGTAGACCAGGCCCATTGCAAGTTGCTGTACTCTGTCGTCTACTCTAAGCCATCCTAGGTTGTCAAAGTGGGCAGGGGTGAGGTGGGTTCTAGGAGTCAGGTCAAGTAGTAGTCTGACTAGCTTGTTTTGAGATGTTTGTAATTTGTTTTTTAGTGCCTTTGAGGTGCTTTGGTACCATGAGGTGCAAGCATAGTCGTAGTACCCTTGAATGAGTGCTCCTGCTAGAGTCTTCAGGGTATTCTTGTTTACCAGAGAGGAGATCCGGTACAAGAATCGCGTTCGTTGGTTGACTTTTTTTATTACATTGGATGCCATTTTGTCACAGGAAAGATTAGCCTCTAGGATGGAACCCAGGTAGGTAATTTCATCTTTCCTTGTGACAATATTGTCACCCACTGTAACCGAGAAGCCGTCAGTCTTGCTGAGTTTGTTATTTGAACCGAAGAGAATGGACTCTGTTTTGCCCATGTGTAATGATAGTTTGTTGTCGGCGAGCCATATGCAGATTTTGCCTAGTTCCGAGCTGAGGGCTTTTTCAACCTGTAACTTGTTCTTGTCAGAGACCAGCAGGGCTGAGTCGTCCGCAAACAGGAACAAGTTGCAGTCACAAGCTGACGACATGTCATTTGCATAAATTAGGAATAGTAGCGGTCCTAGTATGCTTCCTTGTGGAACACCACAGCTCACTGTGAGGGGGGGGGATAGGGTACCGTTTACTTCCACCATCTGTTCCCTCCCCTCCAGGTAGGATTGTATCCAGCTCACTGATAAACTATCAAAACCAATTGCTTTTAGCTTGTCAATCAGAATGGTGTGATTGACAGTGTCGAAGGCCTTTTGTAGGTCCAGCATGACCATGCCGCAGTATTTGCCCGCGTCCACCTCTTGTTTGATGTGGTCGTTCAAGTAGAGAAGGCATGTGTCAGTGGAGTGGGATGTTCTGAAGCCAGATTGGAATTCGTAGATTAGATTTTTTTCCGCAAGGTATTTTTCGATCTGTTCGTATACTATTTTTTCCATGACTTTCGAGATGGATGTAAGGATAGAAACAGGGCGGTAGTTACCCGGGTCTAATTTGCTGCCCTTTTTGTGCAGGGGTGTTACTCTCGCAATTTTGAAGTCCTTGGGGACGTGTCCCTGTTTTATGGAGAGGTTTATTATGTGTGTGATGACTGGGGTGATGGCTGCTGCTGAGTCTCTGAGGAATTTGGAGGGGATGTTGTCATGGCCAGTGGCCTTGTTTGGTTGGAGGGCGCTCAGTTTTTTGAGTACCTCATCTGTAGTTACTATTTCCAGTTTGAAGTCGTCTTTGTGGACGCCTAGGTTCATGTAGTATGCTACTATGTGTTCTACCCCATACTGCCCTGAGTGGGAGGGTAGTTTGTTTACCAGTGTTGTGGCTATGTTTGTGAAGAAAGTGTTTAAGTAATTGGCTACATCCAGCTTGTCTGTGATGAGCGTGTTGTCCGTCTTTATGTTTATGTTTGAGAACCTGGTTTTGAGTTTTTTACTGCAGCCTAGTTGATTGTTGAGTAATTTCCAAAGTTCACGTGGTTTATTTTTGTTTTCCTCGGTTTTGTCATTGATGAAATTTTTTTTTGCAATTTTGATCATGGAGTTTACGTCATTTCTTAGTCTGTTTCTTTCTAGTTTGAGTTCAGTCACGTGGTCTTGGAGTTCACTGCTCGTGCTTTTGGTAAGCTTTGACTGACTTTTACGAAACTCAGAGCATTTTTTGTCTCTGGCTTTCATAGCGGTCAGTATTTCAGTGTGCATCCATGGCTCAGCGCGATTTTTTACCCTGGTGGTTCTTAGGGGGGCCATTTTGTTTAGTATTGATGAAAATTTGGTTTTGAAGCCAAGCCAAGTTTCTTCAACCAGTGTACCATTGAGTTCATCTGACCAGTCCAGACTCTCCAGTTCAAGGTTAAAGGCCTCGCTAGAGTAGGTTTTGAGGTCTCTAGATGTGACTGTTTTGTGACAGCCAGCCTTTAGTTTTAGCTTTTTGCGGGTACAGAATATCATGTAATGATCACTTAACCCGCATGCTATAACCCCTTTACTGGAGATCTTGGACTTGTCAGAGGTCAGTATGAGGTCAATGGTAGTCTGAGTTGATTCACATACGCAGTAGTTGTACAACACTCTTCTCTCTTTGAGAGACTTTGGAGAAGAGAGCGATAGGGGCGGGCACCACCTCTTTTATAGTCCCTCTAAGGTAGAATACCTGAGCGGCTACGCCCAGAGCGCCCTCCAGTGGGGACAGATATACATGCACCAAAACAACCACTGATGGAGACAATTTGTCTACACAGATAAACAGTTACTAGTGTAAACAGTCATGTGTACAGTTGGACAGTTACTAACAATCCCATACAGAGTCTCTTATCTCAACACTCCCACTTTTTAGTGCACTGGCTGACTTCTGGGAAAAACATCTTTAACAAAGGAAATAATATATATATATAAACTCAAAAACATTCATAGGGTATGGCATTCAATATCTTCACATTAAACATGACCCTTGCAAATCAAGATAAATATACATACGGTGGGGAGAGAATATATACATGCGGCCGGGAGGAGACTGTCTATTAGGAGGTGGTGGGGGGTTTGGACATTTACGGTGGCCAGTTTCGAATTGCAGTCTCCCGTAGGTGCTCTTTAAGAGCAGTTTTGAATGTGGGTAGGGATTCACATTCCTTTACAGCTTTAGGTAGGGCGTTCCACATTGATGTGGCATAATTGTGAAATGTGTTTAGTTTCTTGGCTTGTAGTTTAATAATTGTTTCAAATGCATTGTATAATCTAATATAGCCATTTCAAAAAAATATTAATTAATCATTCACAGGGATGTAGTCCAGAATCGAGCATAATTCCCATTATCATCATGCCAAGATAATTGGGAGCCATGTGACACTGAGTAAATAAACATGCTGTGAGCATGTTGAGCGCTATTAGTTATACATCCAGAGGTCTTAGTGCCATGGGTAAGTCATTAGGACAATAGTCTGGGCATATGGACAAAGCACTACATTTGGGGGGTTTGATAAAACTACTGTTTGTATTGGTATAGTAAATGGGGGAAGATGCTGGTCAAATGTTGTCTGTCATGGGTGTTGGTTAAGAACCAAATTTAGATATTGTGGGAAATTCTAATTGAATTGAACTTTCCTCTTGGAGGTTGCATTGGGCCATGCTGAGACGTGCTGGGAGGACAGTGGACATCGCAGGGGGTTCCCGGAGCTGAAGGATGAAGATCCCAACAGACTTTTCTCGCTTACAGAGGACTGGCTTACGGCCATAACAACCTGGACACGCCCGGTCTCATCCTATCTCAGAAGCTAGGCAGGATTCGAGCCTGGTTGGTACTGGGATGGGGGGGCATCAGGAAAGCGCATGGCAAGAAGATGGCAGGCTGAGTCGTGGACGGTGGACTGGACGAGAGACGGAGTGGGACATTAATAAAAAGTGTTGTTATAATCAGGCGATTATAATGTGTTCACGGTTGTTGTCGTTGCATTCATATAAGATAACTATGTTTCTATGACCCTTTTTTCTTTTGGCATAACCCAGTGTATTGAATGTTGGCTGAACCATGGTTAGACTCAGGAAATGTATTCAGTCATACACCATAGGTAATCAGAGTGGATTGGAAGCGGGAATTACCGACAAGATTACAATGAGTTGAGTTTTACCCTTCTCACACAGAGTTTTAATTTTTTTCTCCTATAGATATATAATAATCTATATAATAAATGTGATGAGACGGGAAGTTTCTTAACACAATTGTAGGTTCTAAGATATTCGTTCTTGATACGGACATGCACATATTGGTGGGTCTGTGAATTAGTCTGAAGTGGTGATATTCACTCTCAATCAACAACGTGTGTCTCGGTGCACGGTAAGTGAGGGGAGGAGCAAAGTCGGTAAAGGAAAGTGTTTCAGCAGACTGCTGGAAGTGTAGAAAGATTCAGTAAGTGTCTATGAGCCCACCAGGGACAGATCCTTGGTGGGACAGAGTGTTTATGGCTATAAGTCATAAAATATGGCGGGAGCAAGATGGAAATGTGGAAGTAGGATGGTAGTGAGGTTATGCTATGTATTTCTTTTCTTTCTTTTTTAGGATAATACTCTATTCCAGGAAGTTCTTAGTTGGGGTCAAATTTATTTAATTTTAGTTTAATATTAGGCCACAATTAAACGATAAACGGCCTGGCCGGCTACCAAGTAACCACAGGCTTTTCCATGATGAGGAATGGGAAATGACCCCCCCCCCCCTCAATACATCCCACAGAGGTCTGTCAACATACCACCAGATATCTGTTAATATATTACAGAGCTCCGTGGTAGAGTGCAGATCGATAGCAATGATGTAATTCTGATCTAATATCATATAGAACTATACATTTTCCACTACAAAATGTAGATTGAAAGACATAAAAATTACAAATACAATACAATACAATACATATGCTCTTGCTCGCTCTTCATCACACTTTCCTTCCCCTTCCCTCTCCCTCCACCCCCCCCTCAGGACCCCCTTTTGGACTATACATCCACTATTCCGATTAACATCAGGCATTACAAGTTCATATGCTACCCTTTATCTTCTCCACCACATCTAACCAGATTGCTATGCTGGCTCCATTAACACCAAAAATGTGTGCGGTAGATATCTCTAGATAAATCACATCGAGATAGGCAAGAACCCATACATTCTGGCAAATTTTATCCGGTTAAATCCAGCGTGATCCTATCAACTTTTTGGCAGCCGTAAGACCGGACAAAATTAGTCTCTTTACATGTACAGAGGTTGATAACTGAGAAACATCATTCAACAACAATACAGAAGGCAGTACAGGTATTGTCGCTGTGTGTCAGACTGGATTCTTTCGAACACCCGCCCACCTCTACCTCTGATTGGCTTACCATGACATTTTACTCAACCTCAGCCAATCGCGCACTGCCCACTAACCAAGGAAAAAAAGTATTGCTTCTCAGGGCAGAGATCTGTCTGATAAAAAAAACAGCTTCAATCATAGTAACGCGCCGCATTTTTGGCAGTAACAGTTACGGTGTTATTAAGATTGGAAGTATGTCACAGTATGATGTCATAATAGAACATTCTAGGACATTTGTGATGTCACAGTATGATGTCATAATAGCACATTCTAGAACATTTGTGTACAGTATATACAACAATTCTCTCAGAAGATCTCAGAAGACCAAGTGAAGATATCACTTGTTGTTTCCGGCTACTTGTCTGTAAGCTTGAATATATTCTGTAGATACAATTTAAAATCCCCACATGGAAAAGGAAACAATGTCCTGTACAATCCTTAATGAGGGAAGGTTCTGTGATGTGGTTATTAAAGTCAACAGCACTGAGTTGAATGCCCACAAGGCCCTCCTGTGTGACTGCAGTGACTATTTCAGGTAAGTTTAGCTTGGTTCAGGTTAGCTTGGTTCAGGTTAGCTTGGTTAGTAAACAGATACCATACTGTACTTTTACTGTAAACAGATAACGTCACGGTGCCCAAATGCGTCCACCTTTTTATAGGATTCTATCACATTTGCATAACAATAGCTGTAACTGAGGGGTACAATTCCCTGACTATTGATAAGTATGGTATCATTAAACCACTACTGAGTTATGTACTTTACTACTGGCCATACAGTACACAAGTATATGTGATGAACACCCACACAATAACACGGCTTAACAAAGAAAATCCTGTTTGGAATATTTATTAGAAGAGCAGCAATATTATATTACAGTATTGAGAATTAGAGTCGCGCTTGTAAGGCGAAGAATGTGCATGAATAGGTCAAGAGCGTAAGTCCATGAGCATATTACGATGGGGATAATTAATACCACCTGTAGCATAAGAATTATATAAGGTACACTCGTAGGTCAGCTGGAGATACTAGGGGGGTTCCCTCCGGTTGTAAGCCAGCAGGGGAGAGGAATTGTCGGGAGCAAAAGTCTGGATCAACGAGGAATAAAGAGACTCCAGGTACAGGAGACGGTGCAATAATCCCTTGGTCCTTAGACAAAGCAACAGCTATACTCCGGTATGCACTGCAGCATGGATGAAAGCTAGCCAGCCTCTGAGTCCTAGAGGCGGGCTCGACGGGGCTCCTCACAGGGTAAATCACACACGGTAGTGGGGGTAGACGGTTCTCTGCTCCAGCAGCCACAGGACCAAAGCAATATAATCCAGCCGAAAAGGGCTCTGCATTCGTCGGTGTAGGTTATCCAGTGTACATATCCACACGGTTCTCGTCTAGGGCTCCTCGGATGGCGGCACAAGGTTAGGCCGCCCAGCCTGGATAAGCACACTAGCTCGGTACGATGAAACGTTGGTAATGCTGGTCACTGTAGAACGGTAGCCGCACGATACACTATACATAATAGACTATTACTTTATAATAGAATAAGTCGAACTCGACGATACAGCATTAAACTCTGACACTTTAGCTATCAATTCGCACGCGGTCTCAAGGCTCTATTTAGGGGCAAAACGGGCCCACTTCACGGCACGTTGTATTGTGGTGAAGGCTTCAACTTGTTGGGGTAACATAACTGCTGTATCCACCTGCAACGTATTTATACGTAAGGTGAATAATCTAGTGCCAACCTTATTTCTGTCTCGTATTACTGCGCAAACCTGGGCATGTTGAGACATGTCTTAGCGGTGACTTTGAACTAGACATTGGGGGTATGGCCGTGGCGCCTAGGGGGTCGCTGTCCAATAGGAGAACGAATATTATGGTCTGGCCTGTACCTAGGTAAAGGGATATTCCGTGTATATGTACAAAGAATATACAAGGGATATCAGACGATATACAAATATTATACAATATATCTCAAGTAATAAATATATATATTCGGTTTAATCTGACCCTTTGTAACAGCCGCCTCCTAATTAGTCCGCACCTAATTAGATAAGCAGAGACAGATTAACCGCCTTGTCCACTACTCAATGTCCGTTGTGAGGAGTAGGGCAATTCACAAAGTCAGGGGGTCATGGTCGTCGTTGAGAGAGTCGGGGAGCCTTGGCAACTCTATCAGCCTCGCCACGGGTCGGGTGTATGTCCGTCCCTGGACGAGCACTTCTGCCGCTCTGACCTTTCCGTCGGCACCAGTGATCACTTTGCTTACGCGGCCGGCCGGCCACATAGCTCGGGGTAGTGACTGGTCGATAATCATGACGACTGTGCCCTCCGTCAAATTGTCTCTTTCTTTTACCCATTTCTGGCGGGTCTGTAGAGACGGTAGATAGTGGAGGAGGAAACTGTTCCAAAACTTGTCAGCCAATACTTGACTGTACCTCCACATTCTTCGGCCGTTCGCTTCCTCAGGTCTGTACACTGTCTGTGGGAGCGCGGGGTCCAGCCGCCCCATTAAGAGAGTGTTGGGGGTGACTGGGTCGACATCTGCTACATCACTTGAGACATAACCGAGGGGCTTTGAGTTCAATACTCCCTCGATCTCCGTGAGGACTGTAGTGAGGACTTCTTCCGCCACGGTCTGGGCCCCAAGCATGGCGTACAGGGCTGTCTTTATTGAACGTACTTCTCGTTCCCAAGTTCCCCCGAAGTGAGGGGCATTCGGGGGGTTAAACTGGAAATCAATCTGAGAGGGAGCGAGGTGGGTCTTAAGTTCTGGGCCCATAGCTTGGAAGCTCTCTCTCAGCTCTCTTTCTCCGCCTTTGAAGTTTGTCCCGTGATCAGACAATAATATAGACGGTTTTCCTTTCCGCGCTGTGAATCTCCGGAAGGCCATAAGGAATGAGTCCGTACTCATGGTTGGAAGGAGTTCTATGTGTATCGCTCGGGTGGTCATGCATTTGAATACAATACCCCACCGCTTCTCCGTCCCTCTTCCTTTCTTCACATACAGCGGGCCGAAACAGTCCATACCGGTGGAGTGAAAGGGCTTGTCGCCGAGTCGAAGGCGACAGGGGGGTAGGTCAGCCATCCTGGGTATACTGGGCTGTGCTCGCCACTTGCGACAGTCTAGACAGGTCCGCTGGAAGCGTCGTACTGCTTCTCTTCCTTGCAGTATCCAATAGCGACGTCTGATCTCAGCTAAGACTGCCCCGGCGTGGTGCACGTCCTCGTCGTATTTCTTTATGATGAGCTCTGTGACCTTGTGTCGGCTGTTGAGAACTATCGGGAACTTGACGTCATCCGTTAAGTCTGGGGCCCTTCTCGGACGACCACCCACTCTGATGAGATTATGGGCGTCGCTCTCAGGGGCCAAGTGGAGCAGTCTGCTGTCTGGTGGGACTGGCTTTGATCCCTGCAGACAGTCTAGCTCGTCGGGGAACGAGTCTCTTTGGGCTCGCTGTAGCAGAAGGAGTTCTGCTTCTTCGTAATTAGCTGCATTAATGTCGGTAGTGGAGGGAACCTCAGGGTGGTGCCACAGGAATGTCTTTAACTGCGCACTCTCAAGGGTAGGGCAGTCGTCTATGTTGGGATCTGTGGGGACTGGGGTGTGCGTCAACCCACAGAACATATATTTCTTCATCTCTGCCTCCTCTTGACTAGCCTCCCGTGGGGTGGGTGTAGGCCACTCTTCTTCCGGGAGCTTGAGGAACTCGGGACCGTCACTATAGAGATTGTGACGTGTGAGGTCATCCAGGGACATTCCCCGTGTGATGACGTCTGCTGGGTTCTGTTTTGTGTCCACGTACCTCCAGCATGCTGCTTCTGTTAAATCTTGGATCTCTGTGATTCTGACTCCCACGAAGACCTTGTATCTACACGAATCGGACTGGATCCATGTGAGTACGGTCATGGAGTCTGACCACAGGATTGTTCTTTGCACCTGGATGGTGAGTTCACGTTGGATTAACGTGGCGAGTTGCGCTCCTACTAGGGCTGCGCAGAGCTCTAGACGTGGGATCGATTGTTGCTTGCGGGGGGCTATTCTTGAACGAGCCAGGATGAAGGCGGTATGTATTTCTCCTCCCTCCTCTCGGGCCCGCAAGTAGGCCACCGAACCGTAGGCTACTTCGGAGGCATCGCTGAAGACGTGCAGGTCCATCTGACACGTCTCCAGCCGTACTGTGGGTGGGAAGTAGCTGCGGCGTATGTTGACACCTGGGAGTGAGCTGAGTTCTGTTTCCCACTCTCTCCATGTGGAAGCAAGGTGGTCGGGTATGGGGTCGTCCCAGCCCTGGTCCTTGTCCCATAGCGCTCGTACAATCATCTTTGCCCTGGTGGTGTAAGGTAGAATACATCCCAATGGGACATATTGTCTGGCGAGTGTTCTGTATACACTCCGTCTTGTGGTCGGTAGTGAAATCGACCTTCCCTGCTCCTTGGTCAGGGGTGTGTGTCTATAATGGAGCGAGTCTGTTTTGAAGCGCCAGACTAGTCCTAATGTCATTTCTTGGGCTTCACCTGGGATGGTCACCATCCAGGTCTCGCTGCTTGCTGCCTTGTCCTCTGGGGAGAGGCTGCGCAGTACTTGAAGGTCGCTGCTGGCCCACTGCCGGAGATCAAAGCCGCCTTTGATCAGGGAGGCGCAGAGCTTGAGTAGGAGGGCCTCGGCCTCTTCTGGCGTCGAGACGCTTTGCAGACAGTTGTCCACGTAGAAACTCTTTTCTACACTTTGTCGGACCTCCTCGTCAGCTGCTGGGTCCTCTGCGACATGTTTTTGCAGTGCGAACGTAGCACAGCATGGGCTGCATGTGGTTCCGAAAGGGAGGACTTCCCATTGATAGATGGATGGTTGCTCATCCCCGATCCTCTCTCTCCATAAGAACCGCAGCAGGGGCTTGTCCTCTTCCACTAGTCGCACCTGCAGGAACATCCCTTTGATGTCGCCGCTGATGGCCACCTTGTTCTGGCGGAAACGTAGCAACACGCCTAGTAGAGAGGGGCCGAGTGTTGGGCCGGGCAAGAGCTCTTTATTCAGATTTTGTGATCCGATCTGGTAGCTGCAGTTAAACACAATACGATCCTTGCCGTTGTGGTGGACCTTGTGGTGGGGCACGTACCATGATTCGGTCGTCTGATCGGCCTCTTGAATGTCAATTCTCTTTATGTGTCCCGCTGTGATTAGCTTATCAATCTCAGCGCGGTACACAGTGGCTTGAGCGGGGTCTCTGGCTAGGCGCCGCTCTGTGTTCAGTAGATATCGCTCCGTCGCTTCTTTTGAGGCGTGGAAGGTAGGCATACCCTCTCGCCTCAGGAGTGGAGTGGCGTATCTCATCACTCCATTGACTTTGACTCTCTTTGTCCCCTGCTCGAGGAGGGCTATGGCATAAATGTCTTCCTTGGAACGAATGTGTTTCTTTTCGTTCTTAAAGGGCATTGTCTCTAGTGTCCATAGCCTCTCGACGTGCTGTAAGAGGGTGGTGTCTTCTTCTGTCACTCTGGAGTGGAGGCAGCGAGTGGCTGCTGTTCGGTTGGGAGACCTGGAGAGGGGGCCTTGTAGTGTCCATCACAGGGCTCACCGTTGTACAAGCCGGCCCGATAGCCAAACCATGTACGCTGCCCCTTGATCTGCTGTCGTCAGATGAGGAAACATCAACATAGGCCCGTCGTGTCGCTGAAACATGCCTAGAAAAAGATCCCAGGGGTAAGCAAACCTCCGGTAAGCTTTCAACATTACGTAATTTCTCTAATCTTTTCATAACACTAGTTACATAAGGTGCATTGCATCCGCTATGCTGGGAACGAAAATAGAGGAAGGGTGTATTGGGGACCACGTCTACTATCTTATAGGCTACGCCTCCGTAGGGGCGGGACCCGGCAGGTGTGGGTGTATTAGTTTTATTCGTTGTGTAAGTACAATAGGTACATGAGATGAGGTATATCTCGATAGGCTTAAGAGCAGGACGCGATAAGCCAAGTACGATAATATAACAGATACTATACTGTACTTCTACTGTAAAAAGATACTATACTTCTACTGTGCTAAGACCCTATACTTCTACAGTGAAAATATATTACTACTAGGGCTGTCCCCGAATAAGGATTTGGATAGTCGACTATGATTGGCCAAAATGTGCCGTTAGTCGACTATTAGTCGACTATAAAAAAAATAAAAATAAAAAGTATAATATATATATATATTTTTATCATTCCATTTGGGCTGTGGGGGGTGCTTAATGTCTGAAGGAGTCGACTGAAGGCTTCTTGTCCTCTGCAAAAGCATGCAATTGGTCCACTGATGGATACATCTTGATATTTGTCTAGTCTAGTGTGTTCATTAGATGGGTGAAATCCTCTTTCAGTGCCTCTGTGCCTGTTTTCTTAGGCAGTTGGCCTCTGGTATGCGTGCCATTAGCGTTAGCCACGCTTCTAAGAGGTTGGCAGTCGACTACGGCTCCTTTCGACCGATTAGCCGACTATTCGACTAATAGGGGTCAGCCCTAATTACTACACAGGACAGAATGTTGCTTACTGTTTACTCATCAGATATCTCTATACTCTGCGTCCCACAGAGCCCTCTTCACTCGCTGGAGCGACTCAGATAAAGCAGTCTA
This sequence comes from Notolepis coatsorum, assembly GCF_963971535.1. Lineage (NCBI taxonomy): Eukaryota > Metazoa > Chordata > Actinopteri > Aulopiformes > Paralepididae > Notolepis > Notolepis coatsorum. Next base: position 86,350,753 of record NC_140179.1, on the reverse strand, counting down.
CAGTATCCCTGGGGTGTCCCCGGGTATGATGCAGCTCATCATAGAGTACTCCTACACACGCTTTGTGCTGGTGACAGCAGAGAACGTGGAAGAGCTTCTGATGGCTGCAGACCAGTTTCGCGTCACTGGCATAGTAGGAGCGTGCTCTGACTTCCTAGAAGGCCAGCTGTCTCTGGAAAACTGTGTCAGCATCTGGAGCATCAGGTTCTGCCCTGACCTGAGGCGCAAGGCCCATCTCTTCATCGTGTGCCACTTTGAGGAGATGTTGCACGTCTCACAGGAGTTTGTGGAGCTGTCCCTGCAGCAACTGGTGGACATCATCGAGAGGGATGATCTGAACGTGAAGAGCGAGGAGACGGTGTTCGAGGCCGTCCTCCGTTGGATCGACCACTCCCATGAGGAGCGTAAAACACACATCCCTTTGCTGCTGCCCAAGGTAACTAATTGTATTACGGATACACAAACATGGTTGCTAGTGCCTGAGCCACATTTATTTTTAATTACATTTTTATTATTTAACTTTTTCTTGTTTGTCTGTCTCTTGTCAAGGTCATTATGATTCATGTTACTGTTATTATTGTTGTCGTCGCTGTTGTCATTGTTATTATTATTATTATTATTATTATTATTATTATTATTATTATTATTATTATTATTATTATTATTATTATTATTATTATTATTATTATTATTATTGTACTGTTATGTTCTGTTTTATGTATGAAAATAAAATAATAAAAAAACATTTATAAAAAAGAAGAAAAAAAACTAATTGTATTACTGTGCATTACATTAAAACAACACTAGGTTCCCTAGTACAGTGGTTCTCAAACATTTGGGTCCAAACTGTTCCCTAGCAACAGAAACCGTCTACAACC
>NC_140179.1:86292375-86344875 GCF_963971535.1 Notolepis coatsorum | reverse complement strand
ATATATTTGTAAACTCTAAATATGCCCCTAAACCTCAATACATGACATTGGGGACAAGCACTTTTCTTGTACTTGGAATTTCATATAATTGATTAAAAACAAATATTGGCCAATTCTTGCCTCAAATATCCCCCCCTAGGTGGATTTTCTTTGTCAAATCAGTTGTGCAATAGTCACTTTTGGTGAGTTGTTTCTATACAATCACTTGTATGACATTTAGGTATGACACAGGACTACACAAGCATTTTTAATATAGAAATGTGTCAACCACAATATTTTGCATACAAATTATGCAGAATGTAATATCATAACTGTCTATTATTTTTCTTGCAATTGAGCCAATTTTCCTTAGGTACGGTTTTGAGGTGTGTGTTCAACAGAATATAGTATCAAAAACACATTCACAAAAAGTATGGGTTACTGAATGCTGAACTGCACTGTTATAATCACTAAGCCATTGTAAGACTTTACCTGTGTCCCTAGGCGTGTTCGAGATGGGATAGGCGGATGCAGATCTGCGCAGGTTTTACTACGGCCTCGCCAAGCGCGTTGCATGACGGTTAGAATGTTGTCCGACTTGCTCTGAAAATCTGACGAGACGAGGCGCGGAACTCTCGCGGGAGCGAGCCACGCACAGCCTTCAGAGCGAGGCTCCACAGTACCTCTCAGCCGGCTGCTCCCGGCTGGGAAGCGACTTGCTACGGTCGCGCAAAGCGCCTATTGGCTCAGAAAAGTTGTCAGTCACCAGCCACGTGACAGCCAGGGAGTTATGAGACGTTTGATTGATTGATTGATTGAAAACTTTATTATGTTATGCGCAGGGCCGCCTCAGGGGGTGTGCGAGCAGTGCGGTCGCACAGGGCCTCGCGGGAAGGGGGGCCTCGCACAAAAAAAAAAAAAAAAAAAATGTATTTATTATTATTTTTTATTTTTTATTTTTTTTGACGTCCCCCTTCCCGCGAGGCCCTTTTTCATCACAGACCTCAAATCTAGTTTTGCTTATATGCTTATATATTTCACATTAGACACGTTTGTAGAATGTGTCTGACTTGTTTCTGGCTCTGCGGCTCTGCAGCAGACATACTCACTATTGGAGCTCTGGGGCTCTGCAGCAGACATACTATTGGTTTCAACGAAGGGAGGGGTTACATCATGTGTACGCCGGCGTGCGTCAGCTGCGTTTGACTATTCCGCGCGTGCAGCTTTGGAGGTTATGCTTAGTTATGCCAGCCAAGACGAAGAGGACGGTCATTCGGCAGATGGACTGAAGATGAAAGTTGTTGCATGTTAGACAGTTCAGTCAGGCTAGCCATGTCGGCTTAGCTAAATGCAGAGACAGCTAGTTAGCTTTAGCTACGTTATAATATCGAGTGCTAACGTGTGGTTCAGTCGGGATAGCCATGATGATGTCGGCTAGTAGCTAGCTTAGCTAAAGGCTAACTAGCGTTAGCTAACCTAGAGAGAGCGCGTGCAGCATTGTTATGCCAAGATGAAGAGGACGGTCATTCGGCAGATGAACTTCGTCAACTCCACGCGGTTGTCTCCATCCTCTTGGACGTTTGGTGCGTTTTTAATGCACTCTATTCTATTCCCGCCGTGGATATCTCTCTCTCTCTCTCTCGGGAGCCAAACGGGCCGGCTAGCTGTTGTAGCTAATGTTATCTTGAGCCAAAGCGGGCCGGCTAGCTAAAGTAGCTAATGTTATATTGAGCCAAACGGGCCGGCTAGCTGTTGTAGTAGCTAACGGTGTGTGGCCTGGTGTCAGTACCTGGCTACTCTATTTGCAGTTAGCCTATTTAGCTGATGTCGGCCATTGGCTCCTTGCTACTTTGTTTTCTCTGGTATAGACCCTCTTCTCTTTGGATTTAAGTGTTGATCTTTGTCCTTTTGGATCTATGTATATGCATGTTGCCTTTGTGAAGTTATCTTTTCCTTCTGTTTTGTTCTTCCATTAAAAGTTGAATATCCTTTAGGGGCTCATCTTTGCTTATCTCTCTCATACATGCTCTCTCTCTAACACACACACAGACATGCTCTCTCTCTCTAACACACAAACACACATGCTCTCTCTCTCTCTTTCTAACACACACAGACATGCTCTATATCTCTCTCTAACACAAAATGACATGCTCTCTCTCTATATATTTCTCTCTCTTTCTAACACACATATACATGCTCTCTCTCTAACACACACACACAAACAGACATGCTCTCTCTCTATCTCTCTCTTTCTAACACACACAGACATGCTCTATATATCTCTCTCTCTTCAATTCAAATGGGCTTTATTTCACATTCTTGTATTTCTCCCAGTAGGTATGGGAGTTTTGAGTTATTGTCGATGTTTTCAAAGTCTCTTTGGGTGTTTGCAATTTGTGGGAAGTATGTCTTGGTATAGTGGGCAGGTTGTTAAGAAGTGGAGCTCGGTTTCCACCTCATCTTGTGTGCAGTGGGTCTGTCTTCGCTTGGGAGCCAGGTCTGCCTATGGCGGCCTTTCTCGATGGCTAGGCTGTGCTCGCTGAGTCTGTACCTAGTCAAGGATCTTCTTAGTATTGGGTCAGTCACAGTGCTCAGGTATTCTGCCACTGTGTACTCTCTGTTTAGGGCCAAATAGCATTTCAATTTGCTCTGGTTTTGGGTTGTTTCTTTCTGTCTCTCTCTCTCTCTCTCTCTCTCTGGCCTTGCTCTGGTGGAGGGTCAGGGGCATTGCCGGGTCTGTGCAGCGGTAACACTGTATATTGACTGTAGAACGGGAACTCTCTCTCGCTCTCTCTCTTGCTATATGTTGACTGTATCATGCCCAGCCTCGGGCAGCGCTATTATTTAAGAATATGTTGACTGTATGAAAAAAAATATATATATTATATATATATATCGCATTTAAATTTCACACAGGGCCTCGCATTTCTCCCAGGCGGCCCTGGTTATGCGTTATCATCATATCATCATGATAAACTTCAAGCTGTCAGACACACACACACACACACACACACACACACACACACACACACACACACACACACACACACACACACACACACACACACACACACATACACACATGCGTCGTCTGTTTTGCCTCAATACTGTATATATAATTCTGTTTTGCCTCAATATACACAGTATACATATATATATTGATGCAAAACAGAATTATTCAGCAGTGTGTTGTGTGTGCATGCGGCCAGGAGCGCGCAACAAGATGGTATACATTATGGTATATGAATAGTATATTCCACTATAGCAGTATATGGTGTGCTGTACATTTGAATCTGATCTAATTTTGCACACCATCGCATTATAATGAGCTGGACAGTATGTGTAATGTGTGTGTGGTGACGTGACGTGTGGTGGCTTAGCGTCAGCGAAGCGTCGAGAAACGAAGAGGGACAAAGAGGAGGAGTTTTCCTGGAGTTCTCCGCTCAGGGATCCACCGATCCACCCAGTGCTAAGTACACCATAATCCCATATTTCCCTCCCACTCTGCTATTTCCCTACTATCTCGCTTCCTCCCTACCCCCTTCAACCTCCTCCTACCACTCTTGACACCACAATGTGCCTCATACCTATATCCACAATCTGCTCCTCAAGAACAGAATCAACCCATCCACGCCAGTTTGCTAGCAACCCGGCTAATCTCTCCTACCCTCCTACAGCCACTAATACACCTGTCACAGTACAGGGAGGCTTATGGAATTGTCAATCAGCAGTCAAGAAAGCTGACTTCATTACTGCCTACGCCCATAGTCTAAATCTGCAGCTCCTGGCTCTAACAGGGCAAAAGGACAGGGCAGGAACAGGGGCACTGGTGAGGGGAACAGGGACAGAGGCCCGGGGAGGCGGGCTGGAGACAGGGACAGAGAAAACAGGGTTAAGGCCTTGGACAGGGCGAGGGCCAGAGCTGCTTACAGGGATGGAGTAGGGGCGCACAGGCTAGACGTCTGGAGTGGTGCGCGTCGGCTTGAAGAGCGCGCCGGCTCGGAGAGCGCGCCGGCTCGGAGAGACGCATCCTCCCGTAGAGAATTAGAGAGCGATGCGCGTCTGGAGTAGTAGTGCGCCGGCTAGAAGTCTGGAGTGGTGCGCGTCGGCTTGAAGAGCGCGCCGGCTCGGAGAGCGCGCCGGCTCGGAGAGACGCATCCTCCCGTAGAGAATTAGGAAGCGATGCGCATCTGGAGTAGTAGCGCGCCGGCTAGAAGTCTGGAGTGGTGCGCGTCGGCTTGGAGAACGCGCCGGTTCGGAGAGCGCGCCGGCTCGGAGAGACGCATCCTCCCGTAGAGAATTAGAGAGCGATGCGCGTCTGGAGTAGTAGCGCGCCGGCTAAACGTCTGAAGTGGTGCGCGTCGGCTTGGAGAACGCGCCGGTTCGGAGAGCGCGCCGGCTCGGAGAGACGCATCCTCCCGTAGAGAATTAGAGAGCGATGCGCGTCTGGAGTAGTAGCGCGCCGGCTAGAAGTCTGGAGTGGTGTGCGTCGGCTTGGAGAACGCGCCGGTTCGGAGAGCGCGCCGGCTCGGAGAGACGCATCCTCCCGTAGAGAATTAGAGAGCGATGCACGTCTGGAGTGGAGCGCGTCTGCTGTAGGAGCGCGTCTGCGCAGGGTCTGGAGTGGAGCGCGTCTGCTGTAGGAGCGCGTCCGCCGTAGGAGCGCGTCTGCTGTAGGAGCGCGTCTGCGCGGGGTCTGGAGTGGAGCGCGTCTGCTGTAGGAGCGCGTCTGCTGTAGGAGCGCGTCTGCGCGGGGTCTGGAGTGGAGCGTGTCTGCTGTAGGAGCGCGTCCGCTGTAGGAGCGCATCTGCTGTAGGAGCGCGTCTGCTGTAGGAGCACGTCTGCGCAGGGTCTGGAGTGGAGCGCGTCTGCTGTAGGAGCGCGTCTGCTGTAGGAGCGCATCTGCTGTAGGAGCGCGTCTGCTGTAGGAGCGCGTCTGCAGCTCCTGGCTCTAACAGGGCAAAAGGACAGGGCAGGAACAGGGGCACTGGAGAGGGGAACAGGGACAGAGGCCCGGGGAGGCGGGCTGGAGACAGGGACAGAGAAAACAGGGTTAAGGCCTTGGACAGGGCGAGGGCCAGAGCTGCTTACAGGGATGGAGTAGGGGCGCACAGGCTAGACGTCTGGAGTGGTGCGCGTCGGCTTGAAGAGCGCGCCGGCTCGGAGAGCGCGCCGGCTCGGAGAGACGCATCCTCCCGTAGAGAATTAGAGAGCGATGCGCGTCTGGAGTAGTAGTGCGCCGGCTAGAAGTCTGGAGTGGTGCGCGTCGGCTTGAAGAGCGCGCCGGCTCGGAGAGCGCGCCGGCTCGGAGAGACGCATCCTCCCGTAGAGAATTAGGAAGCGATGCGCATCTGGAGTAGTAGCGCGCCGGCTAGAAGTCTGGAGTGGTGCGCGTCGGCTTGGAGAACACGCCGGTTCGGAGAGCGCGCCGGCTCGGAGAGACGCATCCTCCCGTAGAGAATTCGAGAGCGATGCGCGTCTGGAGTAGTAGCGCGCCGGCTAAACGTCTGAAGTGGTGCGCGTCGGCTTGGAGAACGCGCCGGTTCGGAGAGCGCGCCGGCTCGGAGAGACGCATCCTCCCGTAGAGAATTAGAGAGCGATGCGCGTCTGGAGTAGTAGCGCGCCGGCTAGAAGTCTGGAGTGGTGCGTGTCGGCTTGGAGAACGCGCCGGTTCGGAGAGCGCGCCGGCTCGGAGAGACGCATCCTCCCGTAGAGAATTAGAGAGCGATGCGCGTCTGGAGTGGAGCGCGTCTGCTGTAGGAGCGCGTCTGCGCGGGGTCTGGAGTGGAGCGCGTCTGCTGTAGGAGCGCGTCCGCCGTAGGAGCGCGTCTGCTGTAGGAGCGCGTCTGCGCGGGGTCTGGAGTGGAGCGCGTCTGCTGTAGGAGCGCGTCTGCTGTAGGAGCGCGTCTGCGCGGGGTCTGGAGTGGAGCGCGTCTGCTGTAGGAGCGCGTCCGCTGTAGGAGCGCATCTGCTGTAGGAGCGCGTCTGCTGTAGGAGCGCGTCTGCGCGGGGTCTGGAGTGGAGCGCGTCTGCTGTAGGAGCGTGTCCGCTGTAGGAGCGCATCTGCTGTAGGAGCGTGTCTGCTGTAGGAGCGCGTCTGCTGTAGGAGCGCGTCTGCGCGGGGTCTGGAGTGGAGCGCGTCTGCTGTAGGAGCGCGTCTGCTGTAGGAGCGCATCTGCTGTAGGAGCGCGTCTGCTGTAGGAGCGCGTCTGCGCGGGGTCTGGAGTGGAGCGCGTCTGCTGTAGGAGCGCGTCCGCTGTAGGAGCGCATCTGCTGTAGGAGCGCGTCTGCTGTAGGAGCGCGTCTGCGCGGGGTCTGGAGTGGAACACTGGAATACCTCCCGTAGAGAATTAGAGAGCGCAGGCTGTGTCCCACTCCAGGCAAATGGCGACAGGTGGCGATGGCTGGCACCTCGTCTCACGCCGGAGAAGAACCAGCATACAGATTACAGAAACAGATACAGATAGAGAATCTCCCGTAGGAGCTTACAGATAGAGAACGACCCGACAAGGAATGGGGGGGAGATCCAGGTATTTAAAGCCCACTGGGGCGCTAATTAGAACACACATCAGGTGCGTGATGGTAATTGATACTTGACTTAGAAGTGTGTGTTCGGCACGGACCAATCAAACACATAATGAAAGGTAGTCCAAGGGTGTGGGCTGCTGAAGAGCAGACGAGAGTAAACGAACGCGAGGGTGGGGGCTGGAGAGGTGAGGAGACAGGGAATTAAAGGTCCAGGGAAAAGGCGAACCTCACAGTACCAGGGAATGCAATAAATCAACAACGACAACGCGAGGGTGGGGGCTGGTGAGGTGAGGAGACAGGGAATTAAAGGTCCAGGGAACAGGTGAACCTCACACTATTCTCAGTAAAATCCGCTACTGCTAATGGTGCCGAAGTGTTCTTCAGTGAAGGTAAAGATGTTCTTGTAGAAAAAGATGGTACACGGTTTAACATTGACGAATATGGAAGAATGTATTACCTACAAACAGAGTGTAATAATAATGATAAATGTAATGTGACTGTTAGTCATGACATCCAGACGTGGCATGAAATTATGGGTCATTGTAATCACAAGGATTTACTAAAGCTACAAGCAGTGACAGACGGTATGCACATTAAGGGTGGAAAGCATAGACCTGACAAAGAATGTGAAGTTTGCATAAGGGGGAAGTTTACTCAAACAAGGAACAGGGACCCCACAGAGAAGGTAAAGAGACCACTGGAGCTAGTTAACACCGACCTAGCCGGTCCAGTAAGGAACGAGTCCATAGGTGGCTTTAACTATGTACAGTCCTTTACAGATGTGGGTACAGGCGTAGTGTTTGTCTATTTCCTTAAAGCAAAGAGTGATGCACTCCAAGCCACGGAGAAGTTCCTTGCCGATGTCGCCCCCTATGGGGACGTAAAATGTTTGAGGTCAGACAACGGGACCGAGTTTACAAACAGAGAGTTCCAATCACTGTTGAGAAAAAACAGGATCAGACACGAGACATCATGTCCCTACTCCCCACATCAGAACTGGGTAGCCGAGAGGGAATGGCGCACTCTTTTTGAAATGGCCAGGTGTAAGCTAGACAATAGTAACATACCGAAGAGCCTGTGGCATTATGCGGTACAAGAAGCCGCCTACACCAGAAACAGGTGTTTTAATAAACATACGGGCACCACCCTATATACAGCAATGACAGGGAAAAGATGTAATCTAGCCAGAATGCACAAATTCGGATCAGTGTGCTATGCTTACCAGCAGGACAGAGGCAAGCTTGAGTCCAGATGTGAAAAAGGACTCTTTGTAGAACACGACAGAGGGAGCCCCGCACTCCTAGTCTACTATCCCGGTAAAGGGAAGGTGCAAAAGCACAGACTAGTGAAATTTGTCACCAAGACAACGTGCGAAATCGAGACACAGACAGAGGAGCCATGGCTGGACTCCGGGGTAATATGGAGGGACAGAGACCCCACAACCTAGTGTACTGAGCACAGGCGTGCAGGCAGATTTCCAGACACCCCCAGAGGGCGATCACGAGGAGCACCCAAGGGTGACATCAAGTGCCCCATGCAGTGGGAGATATCCCTCAAGGGAACTCAAACCCCCAAGATATCTAAAAGATTATGCCCGGAGAGGTAGTGACGAGGATGACAGTACACTCGCCAGTATTGATTACTGCTACCGAGCGGTGTGTGGCGTGCCTCAGTCCTTTAAGGAATCCATAGTGTCCCCAGAGTCGAGTAAGTGGGAGAAAGCGATGGACGAGGAGATGAGGTCCTTAGAGGACAACCACACCTTTACCCTCACCAAATTGCCAGAGGGCAGACAGACAGTGGGAGGGAAGTGGGTGTACTCAATCAAGGAAGGGATCGAAGGCCACGAAAATTACAAAGCGAGATTTGTAGCTAAGGGTTTCAGTCAGAGGGAGGGGATAGACTATGGTGAAACATTCTCCCCCACAGCCAACCTGACCAGTGTAAGGGTAGTGGTTCAGAAAGCAGCTGAGGACAATCTGATTTTACATCAGATGGATGTGAAGACAGCCTATCTGCACGCACCCATAGATAGGGAGATATATATGGAACAATCTGAAGGTTACAAAAAGAAAGGGGGGAAGCTAGTGTGCAAGCTAGAAAAATCCATTTACGGCCTGAAACAGTCTGGATGAAATTGGAACGAGATGCTTCACACATGCCTCATCGAGGATCACTTCCTACAGAATCCAGTAGACCCCTGTGTTTACTCAAGGGAGTCAAAAGAGTCAGGAAAAGTGATGATCGTCATTTGGGTGGATGATTTGATCATCGCAGCTCTAGGAACCTCTATGCTCTCCACCAGATTCAAAATGAAAGACCTTGGCAGGTTAAAGCATTTCCTAGGCGTGGACTTTGAGCAGTCGGAAAATTGTGTAACAGTATCCCAGAAGAGATATGTGGAAAAGATCCTGAAACGTTTTGACATGCAGGAATGTAGAACAAGGGAAACACCATGTGATCAGAAACTTGATTATCATGAGGATGCTCAAAAACTGACAGATGTAAAAATGTACAGGGAAGCCGTGGGTAGCCTCATCTACTTAACAACATGTACCCGCCCTCAGGGCCGCCTGGGAGAAATGCGAGGCCCTGTGCAAAATTTTAACGCGAGCCCCCCCCCCCCCCCCCCCCCCCCTAAAAGGTAAAAAATTCAAATTAATATATATATATATATATATTTTTTTCATACAGTCAACATATTCTTAAATAATAGCGCTGCCCGAGGCTGGGCATGATACAGTCAACATATAGCAAGAGAGAGAGCGAGAGAGAGCTCCCATTCTACAGTCAATATACAGTGTTATCGCTGCACAGACCCGGCAATGCCCCTGACCCTCCACCAGAGCAAGGCCAGAGAGAGAGAGAGAGAGAGAGAGAGAGAGAGAGAGAGAGAGAGAGAGAGAGAGAGAGAGAGAGAGAGAGAGAGAGAAGAGAGAGAGAGAGAGACACGTTGGAAAGAAACAACCCAAAACCAGAGCAAATTGAAATGCTATTTGGCCCTAAACAGAGAGTACACAGTGGCAGAATACCTGAGCACTGTGACTGACCCAAGTCTAAGAAGATCCTTGACTAGGTACAGACTCAGCGAGCACAGCCTAGCCATCGAGAAAGGCCGCCATAGGCAGACCTGGCTCCCGAGCGAAGACAGACTATGCACCCACTGCACACTGTTAGGGTTTGAAACCGACCTCAAACACACGGCACAGACAGGTAGTTCAGAGTTAGCCAAATACTAGGGCGTATTCATTTACAGAGTCAAAAAGGAGTCAAGTAACAATTTCTAAACAAAAAGGGAGACTGCCTTCGGCAGAGTTATCTGCGGCTCTGCAGATCCTCTTGGTGATAGAGGTGGGGAATCGGTGTTGACGCCGTAGCGGCTCTGCAGATACTCCCAGCTTCAACTCGAGGTGGAAAAGGAGAGAGAGAGAGAGAGAGAGATCAATAACAGTCCCACATAACACAGAGGCAGTGCGGTTTCCTCCTCCCTTAGCTGAGTCCAGAACAAACAAAACGATAATCTTCAGTGTTCTCCACAACACACAATTCAGCTGAGGGTCAGTGCAAACAAAAACGATAATCTTCAGTGTCTCTTCTAAACACACAATTCAGCTGAGTCCAGTGCAAGCAAAATGATACTCTTCAGTGTCTCCTTTAACACAGAATTTAGCTGAGTCTAGTGCAAGCAAAAATGGAACTCTTCAGTGTTCTTCAAAACACACAAAACAGAATAGTCCAAAAAGGGGTTTGGTTCCAACTCACCAAAGCGCAAAGCGTAAAGCGGGTAAACGAGGCGCAGCTCCAAACGGGGGAACAAGGTTTTCACCAGCGGCAATCCACAGATGTCCTGGAGGGAAAGTAGACGAGGCACAGCAACGGGGGGACAAGGTTCTCACCAGCGGCAATCCACAGATGTCCTGGAGGGAAAGTAGACGAGGCACAGCAACGGGGAACAACAGGCAGAAGCAGAAGTATTCAAAGCAGTAATACTCAAAACGACCTGACATCGAATGACAGAAGGTCCGAGTATATGAAGCCTCTGGAGCGCTGATTATAACACACATCAGGTGCGTGATGGTAATTGATACTTGACCTAGAAGTGTGCGTTAGGCAACGGACCAATCATCACAGTACCTTAAGAAGCGTGTGGCGGAGACGACGGGGGACAGTTACAGGGCACGGGAGAGCAGTATAGGAGTGGCGGACATATCGGATAACAGTGCCATATATCTAGAAGGGAGACGGAGGAACACGATCTGGAGACTAAATGTAGGAATATTAAATAACAAGGGGGTGGTGAGTCAGATCAAGGAGGAGATTGCCAGATATAAGGAAGAAAATGACAACGGGGCGGTAGATCCGAACATTCTATGGGACACACTGAAGGTGGTGATAAGGGGGAAATTGATGGAGAAGACAGCAATGCTGAAGAAGGCCAGAACGGAGACATATCACAATCTGATAGGGAAGCTGAAGAGGCTAGAGGGGAGACACCAGATATCAAAAGAACAGGAAACGCTCGGAGAAATCAAAGAAGTAAAGGCCAGGATAAATAGGGAATTATTGACGGAAATAGAAAAGAAAGCGAGGTTCATGAAACAAACGTACTATGAAGGGGGACCAAAAGCGACCAGACTGTTGGCTAGGAGAATTAGGATGCAACAAAAGTTGAACACGATACACACAATAAGTGTGAGGTTTTGTCCATTGCCCACCTACTCGCTCTGTTCCTTTAAGCCTACTCGCTCTGTTCCTTTAAGCCTACTCGCTCTGTTCCTTAGTTTTCTGTTATCAATTGCATTCTCCTCACCTCACTAGCCCCCACCCTCGCGTTCGTTACTCTCGTTTTCTCTTCAGCAGCCACACCCTTGGACTACCTGTCATGATGTGTTTGATTGGTCTTGTGCCGAACACACACTCTAGTTTCAAGTATCAATTACCTTCACGCACCTGAGGTGCATTCTAATTAGTTCCCCTGTGGGCTTTAAGTACTTCGCTCTCCCCTCAGTTCCTGTCGGGTCGTGCCGTATCATTCCGTATCATATTCTCTATCACCAAGACTCCTTCGGGAGGTCCTCTGTCTGTTTATGCTGTTTTCATCTCCGGCGTGAGATGCGCTCCAGCCTTCGCCTCCTGTCGCCATTGCCTGAGGGAAACACTGGACTGCGCTCTCTAAACTTCCACGGGAGGTATCCCAGTGATCCACTTCAGACCTCCGCGCAGCAGACGTCCTGACGCGCATCCAGACCTCCGCGCAGCAGACGCCCAGACGCGCATCCAGACCTCCGCGCAGCAGACGCGCTCTTCACTCCAGATGCGCATCGCTTCCTAATACTCTACGGGAGGATGCGTCTCTCCGAGCCGGCGCGCTCTTCCGCGCAGACGCGCTCTTCACTCCTGACGCGCATTCAGACGCACTCCAGATGCGTCCTCCGTACCGGCGCGTACTCCAAGCAGACGCGCACCCCTCAGACCTCCGCGCCAGATGCGCCCTCCGTACCGGCGCGCACTCCAAGCAGTCGCGCACCACTCAGACCGCCGCGCCAGATGCGCCCTTCGTACCGGCGCGTACTCCAAGCAGTCGCGCACCACTCAGACCTCCGCTTGGACAACCCGTTTCCCCGTGGCGACGCGCTCGCCCCGTTTTGATCCAACTCTCTTTACGCACAGCGCCTGGGTGAGTTTTTATGACTGTCTTTGATCCTATTCGTTTTTCGTGTGTTTAATGACACTGAAGATATCCTGCTTTTTGTCAGACTGTCACTCACCCAGCGTCAGCTTTTTGGATAGTTCATTGGGATAATCTTTGGCCTTAACATCGCTCACTGTGTGTATACACACCGAAGATATTATTCACTTGGATTTGTATTTTGGGACTTCACTCACAGGGTGTATATACACCGAAGATTCTGTCACTTGGATTACTCTGTTTTTGGGACAAGTCACCTCTCCTGTCACCTGCTCTGTTCCCAACTGAACTCTGAGCTAACCCGCTCCCTCTCTCCCTCTCGGTCCCGTTTACCACCCTCGGAGATCTGCCAAGAGAGATCTGCCGAGAGAGATCTGCAGAGCGGTTCTGACGTCCACCGTCTGCTTCCTCAGACGAACCATCCCGGGAGAAGCTGCAGAGCAGCAACATTCTTTAATGCTCTTGTTCCAAGGCCTTACCCTGTTTTCTCTGTCCCAGTATGCAGCTCCAGCCCTCGCCCTGTTCCAAGGCCTTACCCTGTTTTTCTCTAGTCCTCCTAATCCTCCCTGTCTAGTCCCTCCAGTCCTCCCTCTCCCCAGCCCGCCTCCGCGGGCCTCTGTCCCTGTTTCCCCACTCTAGTCCTCCTAGTCCTCCCTGTCCCCAGCCCGCCTCCGCGGGCCTCTGTCCCTGTTTTCTCCTCCTAGTCCTCCTAGTCCTCCCTGTCCAGTTCCTCCTAGTCCTCCCTGTTCCTGCCTGTTCCCTTGCCCCGGCCCTGTTCCGTTAGCCTTCCCTTAGCCTTCCCCTTAGCCAGCTCGCCTCTTAAAGGCACTGTACCTTTCCCATTCTTGTTATCCAGTATTTTGTGTTCTCCCTTAAAGGGACAGTGCCGTTTTCCGTTTGTTTCAATAAATGTCCAGTTCTTGGCTTACTCTCATACCTGTCTTGTGTTGTGCGATTGGGGTCGGTTACAAACCATAACAGTACGACCCGACCAATCGACGACCCCAGCCAGCACAAACGGTGTATGTGAGTTTGCCTTTTTTTTTTGTTCCCTCTAGTTCCCCTGTTAGTTCCCCTGTTAGATTCCCTGTCTGCTCCCCTGTTTAGCCTGTTAGTTTCCCCTGTTAGCTCCCCTGTTAGCCCTGTTAGCTTCCCTGTTAGCCCTGTTAGCTTCCCTGTTAGCCCTGTTGGCTTCCCTGCAGCTTGTTAGGCCTCTACTACCAGCATGGCCCCTGTCTGCTAGCTTTGCCCCGGCTGCTAGCACAGCCTCTATGTTAATGCAGCCCTTGCTGCTGGCATAGGCCCTGTAGCTAGCCATGCCCAGGCAGCTAACCCAGTCCCTCAGCAGGGCCCCTGTCTGCTAGCTTAGCCCTGGCTGCTAGCACAGCCTATATGTTAATGCAGCCCTTGCTGCTGGCATGGGCCCTGTAGCTAGCCATGCCCTGGCAGCTAACCCAGTCCCTCTGCATGGCCCCAGTCTGCTAGCTTAGCTCCGGCTGTTAGCACAGCCTCTATGTTAATGCAGCCCTTGCAGCTGGCATAGGCCCTGTAGCTAGCCATGCCCAGGCAGCTAACCCGGTCCCTCTGCATGGCCTCCACTTTTTGTGCAGTTTTTCCCACTGCTAGGACTGCCCTTTCAGCTAGCAAGGTCAGTTTTTCCCACTGCTAGGACTGCCCTTTCAGCTAGCAAGGTCAGTTTTTCTCCCACTGCTAGGACTGCCCTTTCAGCTAGCAAGGTCAGTTTTTCTCCCACTGCTAGGACTGCCCTTTCAGCTAGCAAGGTCAGTTTTCTCCCACTGCTAGGACTGCCCTTTCAGCTAGCAAGGTCAGTTTTTCCCACTGCTAGGACTGCCCTTTCAGCTAGCAAGGTCAGTTTTCTCCCACTGCTAGGACTGCCCTTTCAGCTAGCAGGGTCAGTTTTCTCCCACTGCTAGGACTGCCCTTTCAGCTAGCAAGGTCAGTTTTCTCCCACTGCTAGGACTGCCCTTTCAGCTAGCAAGGTCAGTTTTCTCCCACTGCTAGGACTGCCCTTTCAGCTAGCAAGGTCAGTTTTCTCCCACTGCTAGGACTGCCGCTTCAGCTAGCAAGGTCAGTTTGCCCCACTGCTAGGACTGCCCCTTCAGCTAGCAAGGTCAGTTTTCTCCCACTGCTAGGACTGCCCCTTCAGCTAGCAAGGTCAGTGCTCCCACTGCTAGGACTGCCCCTTCAGCTAGCAAGGTCAGTTCCCCACAGCTAGGACTGTCCTTCCAGCTAGCTTGTTCTCTCATGCTGGTCCAGCCCTGTCTGCCAGCCTAGCTCCGGCAGCTAGCGCAGCCTCTTTGCTAATGTAGCAGTACAGCTAGCATAGGCCCTGTAGCTATCAGTGCCCTGGCAGCTACCCTTTCCCTCTGCTAGCCCCTTCCCTGTTCCCCTCTCCAGTGCCCCTGTTTCCAGCCCTGTCTGCTAGCCTAGCTCCGGCAGCTAGCGCAGCCTCTATGTTAATGTAGCGGTACAGCTAGCATAGGCCCTGTAGCTATCAGTGCCCTTGGCTGTTACCCCTCAGCTCCTCTAGTTACCCCTCTGCTCCTCTGGTTACCCCTCAGCTACCATGGTTACCCCTCTGCTCCTCTGGTTACCCCTCAGCTACCATGGTTACCCCTCTGCTCCTCTAGTTACCCCTCAGCTCCTCTGGTTACCCCTCAGCTCCTCCAGTTGCCCCTCAGCTACCATGGTTACCCCTCAGCTACCCTAGTTACCCCTCAGCTACCCTGTTCTTTTGCTGGCCCCACTTTTGTTGTGGCTTCCCCTGCTGGCTTGGCCCAGTACTTTTTGTTTGTTGCCTTGTTTTGTTCCCCTGCCACTTTGTCTGTATTTTAGGGTCGCCGGGTGGCTCCCGTGGAGGGGGGGGTACTGTGAGGTTTTGTCCATTGCCCACCTACTCGCTCTGTTCCTTTAAGCCTACTCGCTCTGTTCCTTTAAGCCTACTCGCTCTGTTCCTTAGTTTTCTGTTATCAATTGCATTCTCCTCACCTCACTAGCCCCCACCCTCGCGTTCGTTACTCTCGTTTTCTCTTCAGCAGCCACACCCTTGGACTACCTGTCATGATGTGTTTGATTGGTCTTGTGCCGAACACACACTCTAGTTTCAAGTATCAATTACCTTCACGCACCTGAGGTGCATTCTAATTAGTTCCCCTGTGGGCTTTAAGTACTTCGCTCTCCCCTCAGTTCCTGTCGGGTCGTGCCGTATCATTCCGTATCATATTCTCTATCACCAAGACTCCTTCGGGAGGTCCTCTGTCTGTTTATGCTGTTTTCATCTCCGGCGTGAGATGCGCTCCAGCCTTCGCCTCCTGTCGCCGTTGCCTGAGGGAGACACTGGACTGCGCTCTCTAAACTTCCACGGGAGGTATCCCAGTGATCCACTTCAGACCTCCGCGCAGCAGACGTCCTGACGCGCATCCAGACCTCCGCGCAGCAGACGCCCAGACGCGCATCCAGACCTCCGCGCAGCAGACGCGCTCTTCACTCCAGATGCGCATCGCTTCCTAATACTCTACGGGAGGATGCGTCTCTCCGAGCCGGCGCGCTCTTCCGCGCAGACACGCTCTTCACTCCTGACGCGCATTCAGACGCACTCCAGATGCGTCCTCCGTACCGGCGCGTACTCCAAGCAGACGCGCACCCCTCAGACCTCCGCGCCAGATGCACCCTCCGTACCGGCGCGCACTCCAAGCAGTCGCGCACCACTCAGACCTCCGCGCCAGATGCGCCCTTCGTACCGGCGCGTACTCCAAGCAGTCGCGCACCACTCAGACCTCCGCTTGGACAACCCGTTTCCCCGTGGCGACGCGCTCGCCCCGTTTTGATCCAACTCTCTTTACGCACAGC
Organism: Notolepis coatsorum; assembly: GCF_963971535.1. Lineage (NCBI taxonomy): Eukaryota > Metazoa > Chordata > Actinopteri > Aulopiformes > Paralepididae > Notolepis > Notolepis coatsorum. The sequence continues at coordinate 86,328,809 of NC_140179.1, read as the reverse complement.
GCCTGGGTGAGTTTTTATGACTGTCTTTGATCCTATTCGTTTTTCGTGTGTTTAATGACACTGAAGATATCCTGCTTTTTGTCAGACTGTCACTCACCCAGCGTCAGCTTTTTGGATAGTTCATTGGGATAATCTTTGGCCTTAACATCGCTCACTGTGTGTATACACACCGAAGATATTATTCACTTGGATTTGTATTTTGGGACTTCACTCACAGGGTGTATATACACCGAAGATTCTGTCACTTGGATTACTCTGTTTTTGGGACAAGTCACCTCTCCTGTCACCTGCTCTGTTCCCAACTGAACTCTGAGCTAACCCGCTCCCTCTCTCCCTCTCGGTCCCGTTTACCACCCTCGGAGATCTGCCGAGAGAGATCTGCAGAGCGGTTCTGACGTCCACCGTCTGCTTCCTCAGACGAACCATCCCGGGAGAAGCTGCAGAGCAGCAACATTCTTTAATGCTCTTGTTCCAAGGCCTTACCCTGTTTTCTCTGTCCCAGTATGCAGCTCCAGCCCTCGCCCTGTTCCAAGGCCTTACCCTGTTTTTCTCTAGTCCTCCTAATCCTCCCTGTCTAGTCCCTCCAGTCCTCCCTCTCCCCAGCCCGCCTCCGCGGGCCTCTGTCCCTGTTTCCCCACTCTAGTCCTCCTAGTCCTCCCTGTCCCCAGCCCGCCTCCGCGGGCCTCTGTCCCTGTTTTCTCCTCCTAGTCCTCCTAGTCCTCCCTGTCCAGTTCCTCCTAGTCCTCCCTGTTCCTGCCTGTTCCCTTGCCCCGGCCCTGTTCCGTTAGCCTTCCCTTAGCCTTCCCCTTAGCCAGCTCGCCTCTTAAAGGCACTGTACCTTTCCCATTCTTGTTATCCAGTATTTTGTGTTCTCCCTTAAAGGGACAGTGCCGTTTTCCGTTTGTTTCAATAAATGCCCAGTTCTTGGCTTACTCTCATACCTGTCTTGTGTTGTGCGATTGGGGTCGGTTACAAACCATAACAATAAGGGATACAAAGACTAATGAAATATTGAGGGACCCAGCTGAAATAGAGAGGACATTTAGAGAATACTATGAGAAATTATACACACAGCCAAAAGCAGCGGGAGAAGAGGAAATAGAAACATATCTGGAGAAGCTAGAGTTACCATCGATAGGGAAAGAACAGAATGAAGAATTAAATAAAATAATTACGGAACAAGAACTGGAAGAGGCAATTAGTAGAGCTAAAAACAACAAGTCTCCGGGGAGCGACGGATTCCCATCGGAATTCTACAAGACATTTAGAACTGAATTAGCACCCATGTTAGGGGCGGCGTTCAGACACACGATGGAAGAGGGAAAAATGCCCCCCTCGTGGAAGGAAGCCATAATCACCACGATACCGAAGGAAGGGAAGGATAGGGAATTATGTAGTAGTTTCAGACCTGTGTCCATACTTAACGTGGATTACAAGATGTATACATCGATAATAGAGATTTGAGACGTTTATGCCAGACATTATAGATGAAGATCAAACTGGATGTATTAAAGGGAGACAGACACAGGACAACGTGAGAAAGACATTACACATAGTAGAGGAGATACAAAAACAAGGGGGTAGCGCGGTACTGATTAGCCTAGATGCAGAAAAAGCATTCGACAGTGTGAGCTGGACATTTTTATATAAAACATTGATGAGGTTCGGACTGAACGGGAGGGCGATGAAGATGATCAAGGCGCTATATCAAGAACCGACAGCGAGGGTTAAGGTGAATGGCAGCTTGACGGATAGAATCAGATTAGAGAGGGCTACCAGACAGGGATGTTGTCTCTCACCGACGCTCTTCGCCGTTTTCATAGAACCACTGGCACAACTGATCAGACAGACCGAGGACATTAAGGGAGTAAGGATAAAGGGAACGGAATATAAACTAGGCCTATTTGCAGACGACGTGATAGTATACATGAGGCAACCAGGCAAGAGCTTCCCGGCACTGATGGATCTACTGAAGGAATATGGCCACTACTCAGGATACAAACTAAACGTGACAAAGACACAGACCTTAGCATGGAACTATACCCCAACGACGGAAATTAGAGAACAGTACGGGATAAGATGGGACATGGACAAGATTAAATACTTAGGGGTGAACATCACGAGAGGGGTGGAGAAACTGTTTGAGGCGAACTATACACAGATAAATCAGAACATCAAGAGAGACTTAGAGAGATGGACAGTAATGCCCTTGGACTTCAATTCAAGAATAGAGGTCATTAAAATGAACATACTATCAAGGTTACTGTACCTATTCCAGTCACTACCGATACAAATACCACAGAATCAATTCAGGGAGTGGGACAGACTGATATCGAGGTTCATATGGGCGGGGAGAAGACCACGGGTCAGATATAAAACACTACAACTACCAAAGGAAGAGGGAGGGATGGCAGTACCCAGCCTACAGGATTATTACTATGCAGCACAACTGAGAGCAGTGACGTGCTGGTGTAATGACAGATATGAGGCAAGATGGAAAGACATTGAAAAAGAAGGGGAGGGATACAAGGTACAAGCTCTGGTGGGAGATAGGGAACTATTTAAAGAAAAAGAGGGACTATTAGATCCAATCACCAAATGCACCTTGACCATATGGAACAGAGTAGTAAAAACACACAAATTGGAGAAGCAGTCAGGGGTCCTGAGATGGGTAGCACATGACAAGAGATTCAAACCAGGGAGGTTAGACCATGGATTCAGAAGGTGGGAGAGGGGGGGGCAACAGCGATATGCAAAATGATAGAGAAGGGGGAAATGCAAACACTACAAAAATTAAAGGAGAAATTTGGACTAGAAAACAAGGACCACTTCAGATATCTACAGATTAGAGATTACTATAATAAAGAAATAAGAGGGGACAAGGAAGAAGAACAGAATGGAATAATTAGGATGATAGTAAGGGCATACGAAGGAGGGAAAGGAAGGGTAATATCAGCACTGTACCGGGCTATAATGACCAGCAAGGGACACACGACCGATTATATAAGGGAGAAATGGGAGAGAGAACTAGAGATGGGAATAACAGGGAAGGAATGGGGGAACCAAAAGGCAAAGTGAAAGTTAATAAAAAAAAAAAAAGGGGACGAAGGATAAGGGAAGAAAGAAGCTCAAGGAGGGTCTCTGGACCCATATCACACATGCATGCCTTAGTCAGTATTTAACATCTTTGAGTAGGAATTATATTTTTATACCTGTTTAAGGGAGGTACATAATCAGCCTTTGTATTAAGTACCTGGAAAACAACTGTAGTGGAACCAGACAACTAACCATGATACCCATGTGACCATATATGTGCACTGCTTTTTTTGTTTTCATTGTGTTGTTAGTTTCTTTTTTTTTGTAAGTGCTGTTTGTCTATAAATGTTAATAAAAATGTAAGTTTGGCGGGGCGGGGAATGAACCAATCCTCACAGTACCCCCCCCCCTCCACGGGAGCCACCCGGCGACCCACTCGGCCCCGGCCTGCCCGGATGGGACCGAAGGAAGCCGGCGATCAGGGGCACTGGAGAGGGGGACAGAGACAGAGGCCCGGAGAGGGGGACCGGAGACGGGGACAGAGGACCGGTGAGGGAGGCTGGAGACGGGGACAGGGACCCGGTGAGGGGGGCCGGAGAAAGGGACAGGGAACCGGCGAGGGAGGCCGGAGACGGAGACAGAGGCCCGGAGAGGGGGCTAGAGACAGGGACACAAAGGGAACCCCGGGGCGAAGGACTGGACGGCACCTGAAGACACTGGGCATGACAGGAGGGGCTCCACCCCCTGATGGTGCCGGAGGACCAGGCGATGTGGGGCTCATGCAGCGCAAGCCAGGGCCGACCCAGGACTACCGGGACAAGAGGGGATCTGGTAATGAAAAACTGGAGTCTCTCAACGTGGTTACCAGCCACGGTGAGGAGGACAGGACAGGTGCGTTGAGTGATGTCAGCCAGGCGGCGATGATCCAGCGCGAAGACCTCCAAGGGCCTCTCGAGGTCCTCAAGCGGAATGTTGGCCCGGGTGGCAAACTCAACGTCCAGGAAACTCCCATCAGCACCAGAGTCAATGAGTGCACCCACCGTCGCCCGCTGGTCCGCCCAGGCTAGGGTGACGCTCGTCAGACGGTTAGGTGGTGCACGGGTGGGGGAACAGGAAAAACGGCTCACCAGGATCTCCCGGGGTCCCGGCGAGCCTGGTCTTCTTGGCCGGGTAGGGCAATTGGAGACACGGTGTCCATCCCGGCCGCAGTAGAGGCAAAGGCCAGACCTGAGCCTGGACTCCCGTTCGGCCGGGCTATGGCGGGTGCGTCCCAGCTGCATGGGTTCTTCCTCGGTCACAGCCCGGGAGGGAAAAAACCCACCAGTCACGGAGGGGGCAGGACGGTCAGCAGAACGGTCCCGAGGACGGGGGTCTGGGGAACGTCTGGGGGTCCTAGTTGTGCTCGCTCACGCCTTCTCTCCCGGAGGCGTCCGTCGATGCGGATAGCGAGGCTGATCAGGCCCTCGAGAGAATCGGGCTCCTCTTGGGTCGTGAGCTGGTCCCTTACTGCGTCGTTGAGCCCCCTCAGGAAGGTGAGACGAAGCGCTTGATCGTTCCAACCGCTCTCCGTTGCGGCCAGTCTGAACTCCAGCGCGTAGTCTCTGACACTGCCACTGTCCTGAATAGAGGTCATTAAAATGAACATACTATCAAGGTTACTGTACCTATTCCAGTCACTACCGATACAAATACCACAGAATCAATTCAGGGAGTGGGACAGACTGATATCGAGGTTCATATGGGCGGGGAGAAGACCACGGGTCAGATATAAAACACTACAACTACCAAAGGAAGAGGGAGGGATGGCAGTACCCAGCCTACAGGATTATTACTATGCAGCACAACTGAGAGCAGTGACGTGCTGGTGTAACGACAGATATGAGGCAAGATGGAAAGACATTGAAAAAGAAGGGGAGGGATACAAGGTACAAGCTCTGGTGGGGGATAGGGAACTATTTAAAGAAAAAGAGGGACTATTAGATCCAATCACCAAATGCACCTTGACCATATGGAACAGAGTAGTAAAAACACACAAATTGGAGAAGCAGTCAGGGGTCCTGAGATGGGTAGCACATGACAAGAGATTCAAACCAGGGAGGTTAGACCATGGATTCAGAAGGTGGGAGAGGGGGGGGCAACAGCGATATGCAAAATGATAGAGAAGGGGGAAATGCAAACACTACAAAAATTAAAGGAGAAATTTGGACTAGAAAACAAGGACCACTTCAGATATCTACAGATTAGAGATTACTATAATAAAGAAATAAGAGGGGACAAGGAAGAAGAACAGAATGGAATAATTAGGATGATAGTAAGGGCATACGAAGGAGGGAAAGGAAGGGTAATATCAGCACTGTACCGGGCTATAATGACCAGCAAGGGACACACGACCGATTATATAAGGGAGAAATGGGAGAGAGAACTAGAGATGGGAATAACAGGGAAGGAATGGGGGAACCAAAAGGCAAAGTGAAAGTTAATAAAAAAAAAAAAAAGGGACGAAGGATAAGGGAAGAAAGAAGCTCAAGGAGGGTCTCTGGACCCATATCACACATGCATGCCTTAGTCAGTATTTAACATCTTTGAGTAGGAATTATATTTTTATACCTGTTTAAGGGAGGTACATAATCAGCCTTTGTATTAAGTACCTGGAAAACAACTGTAGTGGAACCAGACAACTAACCATGATACCCATGTGACCATATATGTGCACTGCTTTTTTTGTTTTCATTGTGTTGTTAGTTTCTTTTTTTTTGTAAGTGCTGTTTGTCTATAAATGTTAATAAAAATGTAAGTTTGGCGGGGCGGGGAATGAACCAATCCTCACAGTACCCCCCCCCCTCCACGGGAGCCACCCGGCGACCCACTCGGCCCCGGCCTGCCCGGATGGGACCGAAGGAAGCCGGCGATCAGGGGCACTGGAGAGGGGGACAGAGACAGAGGCCCGGAGAGGGGGACCGGAGACGGGGACAGAGGACCGGTGAGGGAGGCTGGAGACGGGGACAGGGACCCGGTGAGGGGGGCCGGAGAAAGGGACAGGGAACCGGCGAGGGAGGCCGGAGACGGAGACAGAGGCCCGGAGAGGGGGCTAGAGACAGGGACACAAAGGGAACCCCGGGGCGAAGGACTGGACGGCACCTGAAGACACTGGGCATGACAGGAGGGGCTCCACCCCCTGATGGTGCCGGAGGACCAGGCGATGTGGGGCTCATGCAGCGCAAGCCAGAGCCGACCCAGGACTACCGGGACAAGAGGGGATCTGGTAATGAAAAACTGGAGTCTCTCAACGTGGTTACCAGCCACGGTGAGGAGGACAGGACAGGTGCGTTGAGTGATGTCAGCCAGGCGGCGATGATCCAGCGCGAAGACCTCCAAGGGCCTTTCGAGGTCCTCAAGCGGAATGTTGGCCCGGGTGGCAAACTCAACGTCCAGGAAACTCCCATCAGCACCAGAGTCAATGAGTGCACCCACCGTCGCCCGCTGGTCCGCCCAGGCTAGGGTGACGCTCGTCAGACGGTTAGGTGGTGCACGGGTGGGGGAACAGGAAAAACGGCTCACCAGGATCTCCCGGGGTCCCGGCGAGCCTGGTCTTCTTGGCCGGGTAGGGCAATTGGAGACACGGTGTCCATCCCGGCCGCAGTAGAGGCAAAGGCCGGACCTGAGCCTGGACTCCCGTTCGGCCGGGCTATGGCGGGTGCGTCCCAGCTGCATGGGTTCCTCCTCGGTCACAGCCCGGGAGGGAAAAAACCCACCAGTCACGGAGGGGGCAGGACGGTCAGCAGAACGGTCCCGAGGACGGGGGTCTGGGGAACGTCTGGGGGTCCTAGTCGTGCTCGCTCACGCCTTCTCTCCCGGAGGCGTCCGTCGATGCGGATAGCGAGGCTGATCAGTCCCTCGAGAGAATCGGGCTCCTCTTGGGTCGTGAGCTGGTCCCTTACTGCGTCGTTGAGCCCCCTCAGGAAGGTGAGACGAAGCGCTTGATCGTTCCAACCGCTCTCCGTTGCGGCCAGTCTGAACTCCAGCGCGTAGTCTCTGACACTGCCACTGTCCTGCCGGAAGGTGCCCAACCGAGCTCCTGGGTCCTGGCCACGAGCTGGGTGGTGGAAAACCCTTCGGAGCTCTGCCACGAAGTCTGGGTAGGAGAAACAAAAATTGGCCCTCATAGCCCAGGAAGCAGTGACCCACTGTGCTGCTCGGCCCGTGACCAGGTTAGTCATGTAGGCTACTCGGGCTCCCTCTGACGAAAAACGGCTGGGTTGATGAAGGAAGACCAACTCACACTGCATGATGAATGTGGCACAATCCTCGAAGTTACCCTCGAACAGACGTGGTTCGGAGAGACGGGGCTCCCGAGGTGCGAGGTCTGCCGCGGGTGGTGAGCTGGCTGAGACTCCTGGGACAGGTGGGGTTAAAAGCAGAGTGTTTAATGCTGTACTGAGAGCCTGTAGCTGGTGCAGAACAACAGCCTGCTGATACTTCTGGGTAGTCTGCTGGGTGGCCAGAGTGTCAATGGCATCCAGAATAAGCTGGACCTCGGCCCGGAGGTCCTGTAAAGCAGCCGCAGCCGCACCCAACTGTTTGTTGGGTGTGGTCATTGACCAACTCGATCTGGACCGCCAACGCTGCCCTGACCCTGTCTGTGTCGGCTGAGGTCGTCATGGTCGGGTCGTAATGTTAGGGTTTGAAACCGACCTCAAACGCACGGCACAGACAGGTAGTTCAATGTTAGCCAAATACTAGGGTAGTATTTATTTACAGAGTCAAAAAGGAGTCAAGTAACAATTTCGAAACAAAAAGGGAGACTGCCTTCAGCAGAGTTATCTGCGGCTCTGCAGATCCTCTTGGTGATAGAGGTGGGGAATCGGTGTTGACGCCGTAGCGGCTCTGCAGATACTCCCAGCTTCAACTCGAGGTGGAAAAGGAGAGAGAGAGAGAGAGATCAATAACAGTCCCACATAACACAGAGGCAGTGCGGTTTCCTCCTCCCTTAGCTGAGTCCAGAACAAACAAAACGATAATCTTCAGTGTTCTCCACAACACACAATTTAGCTGAGGGTCAGTGCAAACAAAAACGATAATCTTCAGTATCTCTTCTAAACACACAATTCAGCTGAGTCCAGTGCAAGCAAAATGATACTCTTCAGTGTCTCCTTTAACACACAATTTAGCTGAGTCTAGTGCAAGCAAAAATGGAACTCTTCAGTGTTCTTCAAAACACACAAAACAGAATAGTCCAAAAAGGGGTTTGGTTCCAACTCACCAAAGCGCAAAGCGTAAAGCGGGTAAACGAGGCGCAGCTCCAAACGGGGGAACAAGGTTTTCACCAGCGGCAATCCACAGATGTCCTGGAGGGAAAGTAGACGAGGCACAGCAACGGGGGGACAAGGTTCTCACCAGCGGCAATCCACAGATGTCCTGGAGGGAAAGTAGACGAGGCACAGCAACTGGGAACAACAGGCAGAAGCAGAAGTATTCAAAGCAGTAATACTCAAAACGACCCGACATCGAATGACAGAAGGTCCGAGTATATGAAGCCTCTGGAGCGCTGATTAGAACACACATCAGGTGCGTGATGGTAATTGATACTTGACCTAGAAGTGTGCGTTAGGCAACGGACCAATCATCACAGTACCTTAAGAAGCATGTGGCGGGGAATGAACCAATCCTCACACACACAAGATGAGGTGGAAACCGAGCTCCACTTCTTAACAACCTGCCCACTATACCAAGACATATACTTCCCACAAATTGCAAACACCCAAAGAGACTTTGAAAACATGGACAATAACTCAAAACTCCCATACCTACTGGGAGAAATACAAGAATGTGAAATAAAGCCCATTTGAATTGAAGAGAGAGAGATAGATAGAGCATGTCTGTGTGTGTTAGAAAGGGGGGAAAAGATCAATAAAAAAATTTAAAAAGAAGAGAGAGAGAGAAAGATAGAGAGAGAGAGCATGTCATTTTGTGTGTTAGAGAGAGATATAGAGCATGTCTGTGTGTGTTAGAAAGAGAGAGAGAGAGAGAGAGAGAGAGAGAGAGAGAGAGAGAGAGAGAGAGAGAGAGAGAGAGAGAGAGAGAGAGAGAGAGAGAGAGCATGTGTGTTTGTGTGTTAGAGAGAGAGAGAGCATGTCTGTGTGTGTGTGTGTTAGAGAGAGAGCATGTTGTGTGTGTGTTAGGTAGTGGTTCCCAAACCTCTCCTCGAGACACCCCAGCCGTTCCATGTATTTGTTAAATTCCACCACCAGCACACCTGATTCAACTAATAAAGGGCTTGTTAAGTTGAATCAGGTGTGCTGGTGGTGGAATTTAACAAATACATGGAACAGCTGGGGTGCTTCGAGGAGAGGATTGGGAAGCACTGTAGTTTTAGAGAGAGAGAGAGAGAGAGAGAGAGATATAGAGAGAGAGAGATATAGAGAGAGAGAGAGAAGAGAGAGAGAGAGAGAGAGAGAGAGAGAGAGAGAGAGAGAGAGAGAGAGAGAGAGAGAGAGAGAGAGAGAGAGAGAGAGAGAGAGAGAGAGAGAGAGAGAGAGAGAGAGATCTCAACGGCGGGAATAGAATAGGTTGCATGAAAAACTCACCCTAACGCAGAATCAATGGCAAGGTTAGAAGGAGACGACGTCGACGCATTTTAGTTACCTGTCCCTGCCTTTAGCTAATTGCTACTAGCCGACATAGCTATAGCCTGACTGAAGGTTCTAACATGCAACAACTTTCATCTTCAGTCCATCTGCCGAACATCCTCTTCGTCTTGGCAAAGTTGGCATAACCATCATACTTGGTATTGATAACAAGCTTATGGCACACAGTGTTATTTCTTCTGCTCCATGCTGCTTTTCAAAATACATCGACTCGCTCCTGTGGATAGCGCTGAATAGACCCTCTACCTGGCTGTACCCCCTCCTCGTGGATCCGGTCTTCTTCACATCTCTCTACCGACTACCAGACCGACGCCAACCAGCTCGGCTCCCCCTAGAATAGACACTATTCTGCAAACGTCTCTATCTGCAGAGCAGCAGAGCCGCAGAGCCCGGAACACTATTCTACAAACGTGTCTATCTGCAGAGCAGCAGAGCCGCAGAGCCCGGAACACTATTCTACAAACGTGTCTAAATATATAAGCATGTAAGCAAAACTAGATTTTAGGTCTGTGATGAAAAATGGCCTCGCGGGAAGGGGGGCCTCGCAAAAAAATTTAAAATAAAAAAAAATTGCGAGGCCCCCCTTCCCGCGAGGCCCTGTGCGACCGCACTGCTCGCACACCCCCTGAGGCGGCCCTGCCCGCCCTGACCTATGTTTTGTAGTGAGTAAGTTGTCACAGCACTTTGCTGATCCCACAGAGGAACACTGGATCACGGTAAAACATGTTTTTCGTTATCTCAAAGGTACAGTAGATAAACGACTTTGTTTCAGAAAGAGCAGCGGAGGCTTAGGGCTTAAAGCCTACAGTGATGCAGACTGGGCTGCTGACATCACAGATATAGGGAGTACTACTGGATACTGTGTTAGTTTAAACACAAACAGCTCACTGGTTTCATGGAAAACAAAGAAGCAGCCCACAGTGGCACTGTCAACTTGTGAAGCCGAATACATGGCCCTGGCCATGATGATACAGGAGTGTATTTATCTAGAACAACTGCTCGGAGGGATGGATAACTATGTATATAAGAAAACTGTTGTTTATGAGGACAACCAGGGTACTATTGCCATTGCGAGAAACCCTGTGTGTCGACAGAGGTGTAAGCATATGGATATAAAGTACCATTTCATCAGATCTGTCATCAGAGAATAAAGGATGACACTGGTTTATTGTCCAACAGATGACATGGTAGCAGACGCTATGACGAAGCCTGCTTCATATGAAACTGAGGAGATTTGCAGAGGTCATGTTTGGTGTGTAAATATTGACTGCCATACTCTTTTTGATGTTCTAAGACTGTGTTATTTTCTTTGTGAATTGTTTTGAAGAGTTCATACAGTGTACTAAGCAACCATAAGTGGGAGTGTTGAATCTAGAGGGTGTATGTATGGTTGTAACTAACTGTAACTGTCCTCTACTACTCCCATGACTGCATATATATCTGTGTCCACTGGAGGGCGCTATAGGCAGAGCTTCTACTGTCTACGCCATGTTGGGAGTATATAAGTCTTGGTTCCCTCCTACTTTTTCTTCTTCCCACACATGCCTCTCCCCGAGAGGAGAACACATGAGCTGTTGTGGTATGAGTCAATGTGAATGAATAAACCGCTGCCAGCAGAGCAAGGCCACAGATGGAAACCATGCCTCTTGTACATATTATTGTCGCCCCATAGCCATTTCTGTTAACTCTCCTAATCTATAGGCTAATTTTAAGTCCCATATTACCCCAATCAATCAGATTATATTTCTTTAAATGTGCCTGCTGGCAGTAGGCTTAATTTAATGGAATGAATAATCGAATGAGATCTTGCTAGCGAAAATAATTAGTTAAACTCTTTCAGAATAAGTAGTATAAGTAATAACTAATAAGTATAATGTGCTTAGGTATCATGTAGCCTACTATATAAATACATGGTTCCCAAAGTTTTCAAGGCGCGACTCCCGAAATAACGTGTCAGAGAGGGAGTTGGAGGCTATATACAGTTTCACTATTAATCAGGTTTTAATCTGTTTCGGACATCATCCATACATGCATTGAATTGATTAACCTTTGGTTTATACCAGTCATGTTCATCACCCTCTTGTTCATCATCAGATAACAGTGCTTGAACAGATAAATGCATTTTCTCAAATTCATTCTACAAAACGTCAAAGGCTTGCAATTGCTCATTCATTTTATCAAGTCACGTCATGTCATCAAATCCGTAAAACAGCACATCTCATCAGACATTTTAAACCCAGTTACAATATCACAATAACGTGTGAGTGACAGTGATGCAATTCAACAATCCACAGATTCAGATTAATTCATATCCACAATCCACGCATAAAGACAGTTCAATTTATGCTTGAATGAAACACAATTTGGGCGCTCCGCCGCAGATACATCCACAGCGAAGAATATGAAACTAATCAGAGCCAAACTCCCGATAGGTTTCATTCATTAAAAATATCCCAGCGGGATTCACATTTGCAATGCTCCGTGTTATTAAAATAACTACATAGTGTGTGTCGCGATAGCGAGCGCCGTATCCGTATAACTTGCATTATTTAGGACAAAGTAAATTCATAGGCTGAATATCATTTATATTATTTTACATTTCAAAAGCCCCCTCTAGAAGAACGAAGCACAAAAACATAATTCAGAATGGTATAATGGGATCTAGTCTAGACTGTGAGAATTATTTCAGGAAGCGAGCTGGGATTTCTTTGCAAGGGCGTGGCCATGCAGGTTATCCAGCTAAAATGAACTAAACCCTGCCCTGGAGCAGGTTCAAACTTTCTGATCTGTTACCATGGTGATTTAGAAGACAATCCGACGTCGGGGAACGGAAAGTTCTGGCTTAAGTCAAGCTATGCTGAAAATTATCCGGCTAACTCAGTTAGCCAGGTACGAGGAACAGGGCCTAGTTGAATCATCTTGCTTTATGAAAACTCTCCATCCTACATTCTAGAATAGATGGTCTGGAAACTAAAGATGGTTATGTGACCAAAGCTACCAAGGATTGTCTACATGCTGTCAGTTAAATAAAGGTCAACTGGACTGCTGTTCACATCATAATTTATTCGCATAATAATAATAATAATACAATAATAATAATAAACAAATAGGGCTTTAATTTAAATGCAAAGAAATATTAAATTAATTAAATATACAGTACATAGTTGGAATCAAGTTGATAAAAAAATATGTTAAATACAAATAATAAACATTAAAGGTACATCCTGTTAAACTGACCTGCTAAATATGTTGAAATATGCAAATTAGGTTGAATATGTTTTTATGGAGAAAATAACCTGAAACTTCGGCCTATACTAATACACATGCTATGTTAAATAGGAATGAATAACCTAAATAAATAACAGGGTTAGGTCAAAATAAAATAAATGAAAATCCAAAGTGCGGCGGCGTCCAGCTCTGTAGAATATCGGGGGTCGTCGTTGACAACAGTCACCTGGACGCCATCTTGGATCCTAACCAATCGTGACGAAGGAGAGGACCGGTCGGCGTCATCATGGATATGGTTAGAACATTTAAATGCTCTCTTCCTATTGGAAGGATTTAGTCTTCTCATTGGAGCGATTGGCTGTCAGTCTAGGAGGCATGGCACAGTGCTTAGAGCCAATTATAGAAGCTGCCTGGTAAACCTGCTTGAACTCAGCCAGAGCTTTCTTCTGTACAAGAACATCATCCACCTAGAGAGAGAGAGAGAGAGAGAGAGAGAGAGAGAGAGAGAGATAGAGAGAGATTAAATGAAGAAGACCCCGTTGGGTTGAATCCATATCTATCTTTCGGTCTGTGTGTCTCTCTCTCTACCTGTATATCCTCCAGGGTGTTGAGAATTCTCCTGACTTCATCTCGTCTGTCTTGGTACTTGTGTGTCTTCAGGTCCAGAACTCTCTCCTGCAGTTCCAGCAGAGCTTTTCGGACCGGGTCCTGGACCCGTGGATCCAGCTGGTCCAGAAGACCTCTCTGGACCTGAGGAGGGACAGACAAGAGGCGATAGTTTAGTTTAGAGACGTCTAGTAGCTGTAGAGTTAGTCTCACGTAGCCAGACCTCTCTCCACACTATGTTAGCACTGTGCCAGCGCTGGAGAGAGGTCTGGCTGAACATATTATCATTCCGCTAAAGGGGGACAGAAATTCTCTTGTTTGTTTGTATTTCTTTAAACCACAATCATCCTGGGCGGCGCTGAGCCCATGAGGACACAGCAACGGTGACCTTACTAAATAGTAGGGGTGGGGGGGAAAAATCGATACGTAGTAGTATCGCGATACTTTGCGTGGCGATACTGTATCGATACAGGGACGCCAAGTATCGATATTTAATTATTCATTATTCATTTTTTATTTATTTTTGTATAAGGAAGTTGCATTGTTCATTTCAATACCTTAGGTCGCTTTCACACAGGGGCTGTTTGGTCCGGACTTTCGGACCAGAATTCGATAGTCCGGTTTTTTCGGGTCTGTGTGAATGCGCGTCGAACTCGGTTCGCGGACCAAACAGTCGAACTCTGGTCCGCCTGAAAACGTCGGTCTCGGTTCGGCTTCATCGAACCAAACGCGAACCAAATATGGCGATTCCCACCCCTACTAAATAGTGTTGCAGATAGTGGAAGGGGAGGAGAATTCTGACTGAAATATTTGGCCAATGACATGCCTATACCCACAGTCAGTCAACATTAGAAAAATTAAATAATAATCAGTTAAATCAGTTACATACTGAAAGCACTGGCGGACTCAGGGGGGGGGCAGGGGGGGCGACCGCTCCCCCTGGTGTCCCCACGGTAGAAAAACGCGCGCTTAAGTGCCCTTTTGAGTGAAATAAATTAGAGGATGTGCCCTATTGGTGCCCCCACGGTTGAAAAACGCTCGCTAAAGTGCCCTTTTGAGTGAAATAAATTAGAAGATGTGCCCTATTGGTGCCCCCACGGTTGAAAAACGCTCGCTAAAGTGCCCTTTTGAGTGAAATAAATTAGAAGATGTGCCCTATTGGTGCCCCCACGGTTGAAAAACGCGCGCTTAAGTGCCCTTTTGAGTGAAAGAAATTAGAGGATGTGCCCTATTGGTGCCCCCACGGTTGAAAAACGTGCGCTAAAGTGCCCTTTTGAGTGAAAGAAATTAGAGGATGTGCCCTATTGGTGCCCCCACGGTTGAAAAACGCGCGCTTAAGTGCCCTTTTGAGTGAAAGAAATTAGAGGATGTGCCCTATTGGTGCCCCCACGGTTGAAAAACGCGCGCTAAAGTGCCCTTTTGAGTGAAAGAAATGAGAAGACGTACCCTATTGGTGCCCCCACGGTTGAAAAACGCGCGCTAAAGTGCCCTTTTGAGTGAAAGAAATTAGAGGATGTGCCCTATTGGTGCCCCCACGGTTGAAAAATGCGCGCTAAAGTGCCCTTTTGAGTGGCGAAAAATTTGAAGGTGTGCCCTATTGGTGCTCTTCCAATGGTCTAAACTTGACCATGTGCCCCACGGTTAAATAATATCACGCAAAAGTGCCCTTTTGAGTGAAAGAAATGAGAGGACGTGCCCTATTGGTGGCCCCACGGTTGAAAAACGCACGCTAAAGTGCCCTTTTGAGTGGCGAAAAATTAGTAGGTGTGCTCTATTGGTGCTCTTCCAATGGTCTAAACTTGACCATGTGGTTGAACGACAGCACTCGTGAAGCCAGACGAGAGTGCAGGAGGGCTGAACGACAGTGGAAAAAGGACAAGCTGCAGGTGTCTTTCGACATTCTGAGGGACAGCTGGTGTAGATATCAGCAAACTGTTAAGGCTGAAAAAACAAAGCATTTTTCTGATATCATTTTAAACAACTGCCACAAGCCTCGTGTTCTTTTTAAAACGATTAATCATATTCTTGATGTCCCCCAGCCTGTTTGTCTTGAAGCTTCCACTGAAACATGTGAGCTTTTTATTCAGTTTTTTATTGAAAAAGTTGCCAACATTAGAGCTAGCACGTCCACCCCTACATGTGACCATTCTACTACTACTGTCACCTGCCCTGCCACCTTTAGCCAGTTTGAGCCTGTGTCCCTTGCTCAGCTAGAGGAAATTATTACCCATATGAAGCCCTCAGGCTCCCCCCTAGACGTCCTCCCCCCTCACCTTATCAAAGAGGTCAGCAGGGTCATAGGACCAAATGTCCTAACAATTATGAACAACAGCCTTGCAGGTGATATACCTGTACATTTTAAACATGCTGTGGTGCAACCGCTTATTAAAAAGCCTAGCCTGGACGCCTCGGTCCTCTCTAATTTCAGGCCTATCTCCAAGCTCCCGTTTTTATCCAACATTTTTGAAAATATTTTACTTGTCCAATTAATGTCTTTCCTTGACACACATGGCATTCTGGAAGTCTTCCAATCTGGTTTTAGAGCACTGCACAGTACAGAGACTGCACTTTTAAGAGTTTTTAATGATATCCTTCTCGCCACTGACTCTGGTGACTCCCTTATCCTCGTACTTTTAGATCTCACTGCTGCCTTCGACACAGTGGATCACAATATTCTGCTCTCCCGTTTGGAGCACTGGGTTGGCATTAAAGGCCAAGCCCTGAAGTTTTTTAGATCATATTTGATAGAGAGAAGTTTTTGTTTTGTTTGTTTGTGTTTTTGTGTATCCTCCACAGCACCTCTCCCCTGCGGGGTTCCCCAAGGCTCAATTCTCGGGCCAATTTTATTTGTGTTGTACCTGCTCCCCTTAGGGCCTATCACTCTACACTCACGATTGTGTGGCCAAGTTCAGCTCCAACTCCATAGTGAAGTTCGCAGACGACACGTGGTGGTGGGGCTGATCTCGGACAACGACGAGAAGGCCTACCGGGAGGAGGTTGAGGTACTGGAACGCTGGTGCCAGGACAACAGCCTGCTCCTGAACATTGGTAAAACCAAGGAGCTGATCGTGGATTATAGGAGAGGACAGCAGGAGACGCACACACCACTGATGATTAACGGGGCTACCGTGGACAGGGTGAGCAGCTTTAAGTACCTGGGGGTCCACATCTCAGAGGATCCGACATGGTCAACACACATAGACACAGTAGTAAAGAAGGCGAAACAGCACCTCTACCACCTGAGACAGTTAAGGAAGTTCAGAGTATCGGGGAAGATACTCCAGTCCTTCTACTCAGGAGCGGTAGAGAGCATCCTGACCGGAAACATCACTGCCTGGTATGGAAACAGCACGGCACAGGACAAGAAGGCCCTACAGAGAGTGGTGCGCTCAGCCGAGCGTACCACGGGTATTGCACTACCTCCCCTGCAGGTTCTATACAACAAGAGGTGCAAATCCAGAGCCTGCAGAATAATGAAAGACCCCCACCACCCCAATAACAGCCTGTTTCAGCTGCTGAGGTCAGGCAGACGCCTGCGAACCCCAGCTACTAGGACAGAGAGGCTTAGGCTTAGCTTCTTCCCCCAGGCCATCAGAGTCCTGAACAATGAACATTGAGTACCACAGAACACTGAACTATCCACACATAAGCACACATGAGCACACACACGACACGCACGCTGTGCACGCTCACACACTGAGCAGCCACTTAACACTTTAACATGAGCGGGCACACACTCATGCGCACACACTCACACTTATTGCCAAAAGGAAAGGCCACTTTAAATCAGTAGTAGCAACAGTAACAGTGTATTGCACTACCAAAGCTACCTAGCATGTCCTATATGCTCTGTAAATAACTATGTACAGATACCGATTTTGATGTCACACCATGTTACCTGTTACCTGTTACCTGTTATTGCACAATGTTTTTGTATTGGATTCTATTATATGTTGTACCCACTGTATTGCACATCGTTGCGGGCAAAACCACCCGCATTTCATTGTATACTCGTATGCCGTGACAAATAAAACTCTTGACTTGACTTGACTATACTCCGAAAGCATGGCGTCTCCTTTCACTGCTACGCAGATGACAGCCAGATTTACATGCCATTAAAAAGAAACACTAGCAACCCGGTAAAACCACTATTAGCATGCCTTGACGATGTTAAGGCATGGCTGGCATCAAACTGTCTTTGTCTCAATGACAGTAAAACAGAGGTCATGGTGTTTGGTCCCAGAAATGGTCATGTGTCTCCTCCTGGTGACATGGGCCCTCTTGGGCTTTTTGTGAAGCCAACAGTCACCAACCTAGGGGTAAAATTCGATTGTGACCTAAAGCTGGACAAGCAGATCAATACTGTGGTGGGAAGGAGCTTTTTCCAACTTAGGAGGCTGTCCAAGGTCAAACCTTTTTTATCCCGTTCCGTTTTTGAAACGGTTATCCATGCTTTTATGACCTCTCGCCTTGATTACTGTAATGCCCTGTACGTGGGCGTCAGTCAGGCCTCCCTCTCTCATTTGCAGTTGGTGCAAAACGCCGCTGCCCGTCTGCTGACGGGAACACGAAAGCGGGAGCACATTTCCCCTGTGCTGGCTGCCCTCCACTGGCTTCCTGTGCGTTTTAGGATTGATTTTAAGGTTTTACTGTTTGTTTTTAAATGTTTGAACGGCTTGGCACCTGGTTACCTCTCAGACCTGCTAGAACCCTATCTTCCTCCAAGGTCCCTCAGGTCCTCTGACCAGCTCCTCTTGGCCGCTCCAAACTCCAGGCTGAAGCTTAGGGGGGACCGTGCTTTTGCAGTGGCAGCCCCAAAGCTCTGGAATGAGCTGCCACTGCATGTTAGGTAGGCCCCCACTCTGCAGGTGTTTAAATCACGCCGCAAAACACACTTATTTGCTCTGGCTTTTGTTTTTTAAACCGTTTGGGAGACTGGCCTTTTTTTATGTGACACATTGTACTGTTTTATTATGTGCTTTTATTAAATTTTTATGTTTTATCCTATGTGTTCTGAAGGTCCAGATTAACACTGAAAGTCTGCGTTTATTATTTTGTATAACTTGTATATTGTTTATATATATCTTTACGCCATCTGTTTGCATAATAGTATTATTCGCTCGCCTCATTGGGTCCCACCCTTGACGTTGTAGGCGCCAGAGACGAGCCCCCCAGACATGGTTCTAGACATGTTCAGACACGTTCAGACTTGCCCAGAGCAAGCGCATTGATTCGGTACAGGTAAATCGGCTGAGCCCCATAGGGATCAGTTTGAGTATATATATTGTAGATGGTGCAAGCAGCCGTGCGGCAGTAACATAACAGGAGAAGTAGCAGAGCGAGAGCGTGATACGTCCGGTACAGTTGTACACAAACCTACAAGCAGTGTATCGTTACAGAGAGCTAATGGCTACTTAGATACGACTATAATATTGTAGAGCCATTATTGGCACAGTATAGTGACTTGTGTAAGCGAAGTAACGTGGAGAAACGTATAGTTAAACCCAGCGGCGTTTGGATATAACTACTCATTGGAGACTGTCTGCGGGTTAGCTTCCAGTACAAACGAAGCTAGCTAGCTACCATCTATGCCAACGGGCTTTTGGATTAATAGCTATTAACCCTGCCATCGGGTGCTAGGATTACAAGGACCGGTTCCGTACGAGACCCCTTTTCTTCCAGCGACGACAGGATTATCCGACCGGTCTACAGTTCCTCCGGAGCTTGGAGCTCCAGAGGGAAACCATCGTCTCCAGCTACCATTTGCTTTTCCCAGTATCGCCTCGTTTCTTCTCACTCCCTGCAGAGCTCCGGTCGAGTATCCGTAACCTAGGAACTATTCATTACCGCTGACTTTGATCCACTGACATTCTATTATTAAAGGAGAACCGTGATAACTGATATGCAGGGCCGCCTCAGGGGGTGTGCGAGCAGTGCGGTCGCACAGGGCCTCGCGGGAAGGGGGGCCTCGCAAAATAATTTTTTTTTTTTTTTTTTTGTTTTTCTTTTGCGAGGCCCCCCTTCCCGCGAGGCCCTTTTTCATCACAGACCTAAAATCTAGTTTTGCTTATATATTTCACATTAGACATGTTTGTAGAATGTGTCTGACTTGTTCCTGCCTCTGCAGACTGCAGTTTTCCGGTTTCTGCGGATTTACTGCTCTACAGATTTTAGGATAGTGTTTCCGGCCCGTCCGCCGTAATACCAAATAGAAGAAGAAGAAGACACACGAGGTAGATAATTCAGCGCTATTCAGAGGAGCCAGTGGCAGTGGATGTCTTTTCAAAAGCAGCATGGATCAGAAGAAATTACACCGTGGGCCAAGAAAGTCTCCTTCCAACTTTACCATTGGCATGATACTGCGTTATGGTGAGTCAACTATTATTATATTCCCGCCGTGGACCTATCTCTCTTTCTCTCTCTCTGGAGCCAAACTGGTCGACTAGCTAATAGTACTACTAGTAGCTAACGGTGTGTGCCTGGTGTCAGCACCTGGCTGTATGTAGCCGCATAGCTTGCTTCTGCGTTAGCTAATGGTTAGCACAAGCCAACAGCTAACTCAAGGCTAACTGATAGCATCAAACGAACGTTCCCAGCCGAGCGCAGCCGGCAGTTAACGTCGAAGCTAAACAGCTAACTGGCTAACAGTTAGCTCAATCAGCTGTTAGCCAATTAGCTGTTAGCTTGTGCTAACCATTAGCTAACGCAGAAGCAAGCTATGCGGCTACATACAGCCAGGTGCCTGATTGAGCTAACTGTTAGCCAGTTAGCTGTTTAGCTTCGACGTTAACTGCTCGGCTGGGAACGTTCGTTTGATGCTATCAGTTAGCCTTGAGTTAGCTGTTAGCTTGTGCTACGACCATTGACATTAGCTGTGAGAATAGCAGGGGGTTCTGGCACTCTGACTACGACATCATCTTTGACAGAAGATGTAGTCGGGCCTGCACCATGACAAGGCTCTGGCAGCAGCTTATTTTGTCCCGACAGCGAGAGGCCTTTTGTCAACGTGGAGACCTGTGTTGCGGCCTTTCGCCCTGCGTTCCTTTTGTGCAGGTAAGATTAATGAAAATGTCATGACATTACCCCACTCTTCCTTCCTTCCCCTCCCGAATGTTTTGTTAATAACAATGTTTTTTTCCAGGCAAAACATATGCTACTTCACAACATTTGGAGATACGACATGTGCTGTGTGTGAATGTCTTGGTCGTTTGTGTAGCTTGGGTAGCGTTGGGCCGTTGGCCAAAGCTGTGTGTGGCCTGGTGTCACAGTACCTGGCTAGCCTATTTAGCTGATGTCGGCCATTGGCTCCTTGCTGCTTTGGTTTCTCTGGTATAGACCCTCTTCTCGTTGGATTTAAGTGTTGATCTTTGTCCTTTTGGATCTCTCATACATGCTCTAGTCTCTCTCTAACACACACACACATGACAAACACACATGTTCTCTCTCTCTCTCTTTCTAACACACACAGTCTGCCTATGGCGGCCTTTCTCGATGGCTAGGCTGTGCTCAAGGATCTTCAGTCACAGTGCTCAGGTATTCTGCCACTGTGTACTCTCTGTTTAGGGCCAAATAGCATTTCAATTTCTTTCCAATGTGTCTCTCTCTCTCTCTCTCTCTCTGTACACTGTATATTGACTGTAGAACGGGAGCTCTCTCTCGCTCTCTTTTGCTATATGTTGACTGTATCATGCCCCGCCTCGGGCAGCGCTATTATTTAAGAATATGTTGACTGTATAAAAAAAAAAAAATATATATATATATATATATATATAATTTTTTTTTTTTAACCTTTTGGGGGGGGGGGGGGGGGGGGGGGGGGGCTCGCGTTAAATCTCGCACAGGGCCTCGCATTTCTCCCAGGCGGCCCTGCTGATATGTATGTTGCTATGACTATTAAAATGCTTATAAACCAGGTATCCCTGTCCCCGCGCAGTCAATTGAGTGTCCGCCATTTTGTCTGACTATACTGTCTGGCTATTAATATTCTTTAGTAGTGTTTTAATCTAAACAATCTTTTAATACAGTCCGGGTTGTGTAGCCCCTTAGCTACACTATGTTTGTGGACTTGTACAGCACTTTGGTCAACTTTGTTGTTTTAAATGTGCTATATAAATAAAGTGGATTGGATTGGATATGTGCCCCACGGTTAAATAATATCACGCAAAAGTGCCCTTTTGAGTGAAAGAAATTAGAGGACGTGCCCTATTGGTGCCCCTCTAATGGTTAAACGTGACCATGTGCCCCCACAGTTGAAAACATTGCGCTAAAATGCCCTTTTTGAGTGTTGAAAATGAGAGGACGTGCCTATTGGTGCCCTTCCAATGGTCTAAACTTGACCATGTGCCCCGACGGTTAAATAATGTCACGCAAAAGTGCCCTTTTGAGTGGAGAAAATTAGAGGACATGCCCTATTGGTGCCCCTCTAATGGTTAAACGTGAGCATTTATGCTAAATATGGGGTATGCTTGGGAATAACTATATATAAAATGTTATACACTGTTATCTTCATTTTAAGGGTAAATTAACAATTGGAGAAAAGGCTCAGAGAAAATTAAGGAGCATAAACAAACAGAAGCACATATGGTAAGCATGGTAAGATGGAGCAACTTCAAACAGAGAACACTGGAAGAGGCTTTCAGGAGGGCAGATGTAGAAGGCCAAGCCAAAAGAGAACATGAACGACAAAGAACCAGGGAGCTAATGACAAGACTGGTAGACATCACATTGTATCTTGCACGGCAAGATGGGGCATTCAGGGGTCATGATGAAAGTGGTACATCTTTGAACAAAGGGAATTTCCTTGAACTTGTACAGCTACTTGCAAAATATGACTCCATCAAAATGCACCTTGATGAAATCAATCACATCCAGTCTCAACAGAAAAAAACACAGACATCACTGTTGTCCTACAAGACACAGAATGACATAATCAGTGCCCTTGCCACCTATGTCAGAAGAGTAATTCTCAAAAAAATTGAAGATTCCAACATATTCTCCATTCTCTTGGATGAGACAACTGATGTTTCTCATGTCGAACAAGTGTCCTTTGTTGTTCGCTTTGTCCATCAGATGGAAATCAAGGAGAGATTTTTACAAGTTTGTGATGTGAGTGGAACTACAGCAAAAGAATTGGAGAATGTTGTGATGACATTCCTTGAGGAGAATGGATTAAAAGTGGAAGCCGCAAATATGAGCGGAAGCTACAACGGTCTGCAGTCGCGAATTCAGAGCCACAATGAGAAAGCTTTATACGTGCACTGCCATGCCCACTGTCTCAACCTGGTCTTGGTGGAGAGTGCCAAATCAAGCCAGCATTTTGTTCGGTTTTTCAATTTAGTTGAAAATCTGTACACTTTCATATCCAGATCTCCAAAACGCCACGCTGCGTTTGTGAAAATGCAACAGACCATGTACCCTGGCCAAAGACATGTGAACTGAAAAGACTGTCTGATACACAGTGGGCGTGTAGAGAAGATGCTCTGAGATCCCTGAAGAAGGTCCTTGCTGCTGTGGTGAAGCTGCTTCAGAACATGGCTGATAGTGATCCACCAGACTCTGCAGCAGGTGATGCCCGGATGCTCTTGCGTAGCATAGATTTTGAATTTATGCTATGCATGGAGATTGCCACACCTGTCTTCAATGAGACTGCCATCGCATCTGCTTCACTTCAGAGAAAAGACCTTGACTTGTCAGCATCATACACCATTGTGGAGGGAGTCATACAAAGAGTGAAAGCAATGAGGAAGGATGAGGAGTTCAAGGTCCTTTTCTCAAAAGCAAAATGGCAAGCAGAGGCAGCAGGCATTGAGGTGCCAGAAGAAATACCTGGACAAACAAGACGCAGGAAGGTACAGGTATAGCTCTCAATCTGCTACAGAGGACTACCAAATCCAAGACTTGGAGGAGCACTACTGGGGAAAGGTGTTCTTTACCTTTCTTGACATACTCTCCCATGAACTACACCGAAGATTCAAAGGGAAGGATGACACGCCTACTGGGTCAATCCTATCAGGTATTCACTGCCTTACCATCTCAAGTCACTGGAAGGGCATGACAAACGACACAGTTGCTGTATCTGTCAGAGATGTGTGCCAGTTTTATGATGTAGAGGAAGAGAATGTTGTCACCGAACTCAAGGTATTCCACTCTTCATTATGCTCTCCCCTCCAACAATGTCAAAGCTGCGCTTAAGTGCCTTAAAGACAATGATGTGGAATCTGTTTTCCCAAATATAACCATGCTCCTCAAAACATATGCTACAATACCAGTGACAACTGCTTCAGTAGAGCGATCATTCTCTAAACTGAAGCTGATCAAAACCCAGCTCAGAAACCGATGTGGGGGAAAAAAGGCTCTCTGATCTTATGCTGCTTTCAATTGAGAGGGATATCCCAATTGATCATAATGAGGTCATTGACATATATAAACAGAGGACCAAAAGACGAATTTTGCTATGACTCCCCCACCCACCATCTCCCTTCCATTGCAGCAATGGAGAGCCAGCACATACAAATCTGTCCATGAAAATAACCAACATATTTTCATTAGAGGTGATAGAGGAGAGGACAGAGGATGGCAGTAGGGAGGAGTCAGGTGGTACAATATAGTAAGTTTAATGGAGAGAATGGGGAAGATAGGGAGGGGGAGGGAGAGAAAGAGAGGGAGAGAAGGAGAGGATAGGAGGAGAGGACAGGATGAGAGAAGGAGAGTAAAGGACAGGAGGAGAGAAGGAGAGGAGAGGACAGAAGGAGTGGACAGGAGGAGAGAAGGGGAGTATAGGAGGAGAGAAGGGGAGAAGGGGAGGAGAGGACAGGAGGAGAGAATGAGAGGAGAGGGGGAGTACAGGAGGAGAGGACATGAGGAGAGAAGGGGAGGAGAGAGAAAGGAAGAAGCTCAATGGCACTCAAATTAACTTTAACTGTTAAACTGTTTTATGAAATAAAAATGTTAAAGGTGTATTGTTCGAATGAATGAATGAATGAATGAAAACTTTATTTAACAGATTGCAGAATGGGTACAATACAGTACGGCTCAATACATACAATTGTTAAGGGGATGCAGACCTGAGAAAGACGTTTGTCTTGTTTCCATCAGGGTCCCCCATTTTCAATTCATATAGACATATATGACATACATGACATACAGATAGTCAGTACTGCTACATCTATACATTTATGACATACCAGATTTGCAAATACAGTACTGTTTGTGATACAGAAGGAGTCAAGAAAAGGGAGTATATACATTTGACGTAGAAACTGTACATTGGAGGTTGGGTGGGGGGGGTTGGGTACATTGGGATATTGACAACCATACTGGGTAATTTACATTGGAGGTGGTTGGGGGGGGGGGGGGGGCGGGGGGCACACTGTATAAACAAGTAACACTGTACATTGAGGGGGGGGGGGAGGAGACACTGTACAAACAAACACAATTGTACATTGAACTATTGACAAAACCATACTAGGTAAATGACTGTACATTGGAGGGGGTTGGAATGATTGGGTTAGGATATTTACAGGGGCCAGTGTTGAATTGCAGTCTCCCGTAGGTGTCCCTTGAGAGAGGTTTTGAAAGTGGGTAGTGATCCACATTCCTTTACAGCTTTGGGTAGGGCGTTCCACATTGATGTGGCATAATTGCGAAACGTGTTTAGTCCCTTATTTGAGCCGAATCTGGGTTTGACATGATTTGTGGAGCTCCCTCTGGTGTTGTGATCGTGGTATTCACTGACCTTTGGGAAGTATTTTGACATGTACATGGGTACCTTGGTCGTGTAGTGTATCTTGTAGACCAGGCCCATTGCAAGTTGTTGTACTCTGTCGTCTACTCTAAGCCATCCTAGGTTGTCGAAGTGGGCAGGGGTGAGGTGGGTTCTAGGAGTAAGGTCAAGCAGTAGTCTGACCAGTTTGTTTTGAGATGTTTGTAATTTTGTTTTTAGCGCCTTTGAGGTGCTTTGGTACCATGAGGTGCAAGCATAGTCGTAGTACCCCTGAATGAGTGCTCCTGCCAGAGTCTTCAGGGTGTTCTTGTTTACCAGAGAGGAGATCCGGTACAAGAATCGAGTTCGTTGGTTGACTTTTTTTATTACATTGGATGCCATTTTGTCACAGGAGAGATTAGCCTCTAGGATGGACCCCAGGTAGGTAATTTCATCTTTCCTTGTGACAATATTGTCACCCACTGTAACTGAGAAGCCGTCGGTCTTGCTGAGTTTGTTATTTGAACCGAAGAGAATGGACTCTGTTTTGCCCATGTGTAATGATAGTTTGTTATCAGCGAGCCATATGCAGATTCTGCCTAGTTCCGAGCTGAGGGTTTTTTCAACCTGTAACTTGTTCTTGTCAGAGACCAGCAGGGCTGAGTCGTCCGCAAACAGGAACAAGTTGCAGTCACAAGCTGACGACATGTCATTTGCATAAATTAGGAACAGTAATGTTTTGTGTGTTTTTATCATAGAGGTGTGGTTATACTATTAATCTGGATTGTCTATGTTATTCTAATGTTAATCTTAATCAAGGATGAAGACTATTTCATCATACATGACGCATCATAGCTTTTTGCTTACTGATGGGGTCTCATGTTGTGCAGTATGTGCCCTTTTTTATTTTCGCCCCTGCCCTTCAAACAGCCTGAGTCCGCCACTGACTGAAAGAGTTGTTTGTTATCATGGTTGTAAACAGACTCTGGGTTGACTTGACAGATGACAGTAAAACTGTTTAGACTACATGATTACTGTTATCTCAAATTTATCTTACAGCCTTTTTAAAGGTAGAATCTGTAATGGCGTCAAGCGGCGACATTTAGGCATAAGAGCCCCACTTAGTATTGCACTTTGTTTAAATTTTTTGTTTTGGTTGGAGTTTAGTAACTTATTACACTGTGAATTTCTCCAGACCTCGCTTGACAAGAGTCCAAGGTGTGGCCAACAATAGCAATACCTCCCCCCTATCCCCACTTAACTCCAACACATCAGATCAAAACAAAGCATGCAAACAAAGTGCAATACCATGAGGGACTCTTTTGCCTAGAGGTCACTGTTTGATGGCATTACAGATTCTACCTTTAAGATACAATTAGAGACAATTGAAAAACGAATCCAAACAGGACTCGGGTTTGGTTCTGGTTCAGGTTGGTTCCTACCTTGTTGTTCTCCAGCAGGCTGAAGAAGATCTTCAAGTAGATGTCCAACGTGGCGTTCATGATCAGAACCTGCTCTCTCCTCTGATGGTGAAGAGAAGACACTGAGTATAGCTGTGTGAGGTTGACCTGCTAGTTTACTGTTAGCTAGTAGAAAACACACTGAGTATAGCTGTGTGAGGTTGACCTGCTAGTTTACTGTTAGCTAGTAGAAAACACAGAGTAGCCTATAGCTGTGTGAGGTTGACCTACTAGTTTACTGTTAGCTAGTAGAAAACACACTGAGTATAGCTGTGTGAGGTTGACCTGCTAGTTTACTGTTAGCTAGTAGAAAACACACTGAGTATAGCTGTGTGAGGTTGACCTGCTAGTTTACTGTTAGCTAGTAGAAAACACACTGAGCATAGCTGTGTGAGGTTGACCTGCTAGTTTACTGTTAGCTAGTAGAAAACACACTGAGTATAGCTGTGTGAGGTTGACCTGCTAGTTTACTGTTAGCTAGTAGAAAACACACTGAGCATAGCTGTGTGAGGTTGACCTGCTAGTTTACTGTTAGCTAGTAGAAAACACACTGAGTATAGCTGTGTGAGGTTGACCTGCTAGTTTACTGTTAGCTAGTAGAAAACACACTGATTATAGCTGTGTGAGGTTGACCTGCTAGTTTACTGTTAGCTAGTAGAAAACACACTGAGCATAGCTGTGTGAGGTTGACCTGCTAGTTTACTGTTAGCTAGTAGAAAACACACTGAGTATAGCTGTGTGAGGTTGACCTGCTAGTTTACTGTTAGCTAGTAGAAAACACACTGAGTATAGCTGTGTGAGGTTGAGGTTGGCCTGCTAGTTTACTGTTAGCTAGTAAAAAACACACTCAGTATAGCTACACATTAAAGACCTATTTCTACTGTTAGCTACACATTAAAGACCTGCTCCTACTGTTAGCTACACATTAAAGACCTATTTCTACTGTTAGCTACACATTAAAGACATATTTCTATTGTTAGCTACACATTAAAGACATATTTCTACTGTTAGCTACACATTAAAGACCTGCTACTGCTACACTTTAAAGTCCTGTTAGCTACACATTAAGGAGAGACTCCACCCACTCAAAGAAAATAATAAAATTTGGTACAAATGTTCTATGATATCAGTACTTTTTTTTTTTTTTTTTTTTTTCTTTTTGAGATATTGAATGTCTGTTGTTGCAGCTCATTGTTGCAGATCAGGCATCATCACAATTATTCAACAGAGCAGTGAAGGCTCACTGGAGCTGTGATACATTCATAATTGATCCACATGTTGGGATTAAAACAGAATAGTATTATTTTATTTTATTTACCTCGAATGATGAGTTTATGGTTTTCATCATAATATCACTGAACAGAGGATTCTCTGCTACGATCGGCAGCGTCAACCCCTAGAGAACATGCATTTTAACATCAACACAGTCTGAACATATAGGGTTCTATCTTCCAGCTGAACAGAACAGAGTAGGACATAACAGAACTGAACGGACTAGAATAGAATAGAATAGAACTGAACAGAGTAGAAAATAACAGAAGAGAACAGAACAGAGTAGGACAGAACAGAACAGAACAGAACAGAACAGAGTAGGACATAACAGAATAGAATAGAGTAGAATTGAACAGAAGAGAGTAGGATATAACAGAACAGAACTGAATAGAACAGAACAGAATAGGATATAATAGAGTATAACTGAACAGAGTAGAACTTAAAAGAGTAGAAAAGAACAGAACAGAGGAGAACAGAAGAGAACAGAACAGAACAGAACTGAACAGAACAGAGTAGAAAATAACAGAAAATAACAGAACAGAACAGAACTGAACAGAACATAGTAGAAAATAACAGAACAGAACAGAACAGAACAGAACAGAGTAGAAAATAACAGAACAGAACAGAACAGAGTAGAACAGAACAGAGTAGAACAGAACAGAACAGAGTAGAACAGAACAGAACAGAACAGAACAGAGTAGAACAGAACAGAACAGAGTAGAACAGAACAGAACAGAACAGAACAGAGTAGAACAGAACAGAGTAGAACAGAACAGAACAGAACAGAGTAGAACAGAACAGAACAGAACAGAACAGAACAGAACAGAACAGAACAGAACAGAACAGAACAGAACAGAACAGAACAGAACAGAACAGAACAGAAGTTGTCTCACCAGAGGGTCAGTGATGGAGTCATGGGTCTCTCTCAGGGTCTCTGACACATAGTTGTTGGTTCTGAACCGAGCGGCCTGGCAGTAGAGAACCAGCGCCACTAGCAGAGACAGGCTCACAGTAGAACCAACCAGTGTCATACTGGAGCACAGCAGCAGACAGACAACCAGAGAAGTAGCAGTAGCTGTAGATCTAGATGCAATAGAGGCCTTGGGAGAGAGTGTCTGTGTGTCTATCTAATGGTAGAGAGAGTGTCTGTGTGTCTATCTAATGGTAGAGAGTGTCTGTGTGTCTATCTAATGGTAGAGAGAGTGTCTGTGTGTCTATCTAATGGTGGAGAGAGTGTCTGTGTGTCTATCTAATGGTAGAGAGAGTGTCTGTGTGTCTATCTAATGGTAGAGAGAGTGTCTGTGTGTCTATCTAATGGTAGAGAGAGTGTCTGTGTGTCTATCTAATGGTAGAGAGAGTGTCTGTGTGTCTATCTAATGGTGGAGAGAGTGTCTGTGTGTCTATCTAATGGTAGAGAGTGTCTGTGTGTCTATCTAATGGTAGAGAGAGTCTGTGTGTCTATTTAATGGTAGAGAGAGTCTGTGTGTCTATCTAATGGTAGAGAGAGTGTCTGTGTGTCTATTTAATGGTAGAGAGTGTCTGTGTGTCTATCTAATGGTAAAGAGAGTGTCTGTGTGTCTATCTAATGGTAGAGAGAGTGTCTGTGTGTCTATCTAATGGTAGAGAGAGTGTCTGTGTGTCTATTTAATGGTAGAGAGAGTGTCTGTGTGTCTATCTAATGGTAGAGAGAGTGTCTGTGTGTCTATCTAATGGTAGAGAGAGTGTCTGTGTGTCTATCTAATGGTAAAGAGAGTGTCTGTGTGTCTATCTAATGGTAGAGAGAGTGTCTGTGTGTCTATTTAATGGTAGAGAGAGTGTTTGTGTGTCTATCTAATGGTGGAGAGAGTGTCTGTGTGTCTATCTAATGGTAGAGAGTGTCTGTGTGTCTATCTAATGGTGGAGAGAGTGTCTGTGTGTCTATCTAATGGTAGAGAGTGTCTGTGTGTCTATCTAATGGTGGAGAGAGTGTCTGTGTGTATATCTAATGGTAGAGAGTGTCTGTGTGTCTATCTAATGGTAGAGAGTGTCTGTGTGTCTATCTAATGGTAGAGAGAGTGTCTGTGTGTCTATCTAATGGTAGAGAGAGTGTCTGTGTGTCTATCTAATGGTAGAGAGAGTCTGTGTGTCTATCTAATGGTAGAGGATCACTGCAGGTTTTTATATGTGATGTGGTCCTGGGTCTGTAGGCCTCCATAGATGCATTGTGGGATTTTTTGGGGTTTTAGTGGCTGAAGCAAAATACAGAATCATCCAACAGTTTCCTTTAAGAGAGAGCTCTACTGCTGCTAAGTCTACACACACACATACTCATGCACACACACACACACACACGCACACACACACACACACATTATGCATGCTTGCGCACAGGTGTATGCATGTGTGCGTGCATGTGTGCGTGCATGTGCGCGTGGTGTGTTTATGTGTGTGTGTGTGTGTATGTGTGTGTGTAACTAGTTGGCTTCCAGTGAACCCAAGTCTTACTGGAATGATGATGCCAAGGAGTGTGTGTGTCTGTGTGTGTGTGGGAGCTTTTCACTGCAGATGTGCTTGTACAGTATAACGTGCGTGCGTGCGTGCGTGTGTGTGTGCGTGTGAAAATGTAATGGGCTTAATTGTTGCTATACTATTCCTCCTTTTGGAGTTAGAGTTAGGTTACACTACATTTAAAAAAAAAATGTACCCCCCCCCCCTCCCCATCACACAAAAAGAAACAGACAGAGAGACAAAACAAACAACAACAAGAAACTAAATAAAAAAACACAATAACAATTTAAAAGATATACCATTTCCACTTTCAGACCTGTAGCATAAGTCAAGGATTCTTTAGGATGGATTCATCGCCGTTATAAACGTAAATGCTTAAGGCTGCATAAGATATTACATCATCGTCATCGAGCTAGTTTATCAGGTAAAATTACAAGTCCTCCCACATGGTTCAAGACAGGACCCCAGACGAGCAGAAATCTGTTTTTGGACCCCCTTAGTGAGTATTTAATCTTCTCTTGATGAATGAATTGCATAAGATCGCTCAGCCATACCGAAGCTTGTGGTGGGTGTTTTAATTTCCATTGTAATAAGATTCTCTTGTGTGCAAGTAAAGTTGAAAAGGCAATTACATGCATGCCTTTTGAGAATATTAGGGTCTTCTCCAACTGTTATGCCGAATATGGCTGTGAAGGAGTTAGGCTGGAGGTTAATATCAAGGGTCTCTGAGAGAGTTTCAAAAATAGAAGACCAGAAATTATCTTCTTATCTTATCTTAGGTAGTAATATAGGCAAGGTTGATTACTTAGTAGCAAAGTGCATAATAGTAAAAGGTTAGTATAGGTTATTTTATTTGAGATATTCTTTAAATTTTAGATATTCATTGAAGAAGTGTGTTTTTAGTCAAGAGCGTAATATATTGGGCGAGTTTTGGCTGTCCTGACTCTGGTGGGAAGTTTGTTCCACCATTGTGGAGTGATGGCGGAGAATAGCCTGTTTCACTTTGATGACCCCCCAGGAGCTTGAATAGGAGTGGGTCTGAGGCAGCCAGAAGATGCAAAGTGTAGGGGTGTGTAATTAAGAGACCATTGACCGGCGGTAGGAAGGAGCCGTTCCCCTCATTGCATGGTATGCCAGGTCAAGGACCTTGAAGCGGATTCGTGTGGCAATGGGAAGCTCTCTAAGAAGTGTGGTGATATTGGCTGACTTTGGTAGATTGGAGATCAGATCTAGATGCAATAGAGGCCTTGGGAGATGACCGTAGAAACAGAATTGGTAGATCAGATTCAGATAAACAGATGAGACCTAAAACAAGCTTGGTAGAAGAGTCTATGTTTCTCTGAGTTGAACCAGGAGAGCCCAAGCCTCAGTGGGTTTGAGGGAGTGTCTGTGTGCCTATCTAATGGTAGAGAGCGTGTCTGTGTGCCTATCTAATGGTAGAGAGAGTGTCTGTGTGCCGATCTAATGGACCGGTAGAGAGTGTCTGTGTGCCTATCTAATGGTAGAGAGTGTCTATCTAATGGTAGAGAGTGTCTGTGTGTCTATCTAATGGTAGAGAGTGTCTGTGTGTCTATCTAATGGTAGAGAGAGTGTCTGTGTGCCTATCTAATGGACCGGTAGAGAGTGTCTGTGTGCCTATCTAATGGTAGAGAGTGTCTATCTAATGGTAGAGAGTGTCTGTGTGCCTATCTAATGGTAGAGAGGGTGGCTGTGTCCTGTGTGTCTATCTAATGGTAGAGAGGGTGGCTGTGTCCTGTGTGTCTATCTAATGGTAGAGAGGGTGGCTGTGTCTCTATCTAATGGTAGATAGTGTGACTGTGTGTCTATATAAATTTAAAAAGACAGTAAATCCAATAGTCTTACTGCAAAAGCGGGCCATTCGGAACCTTTTTAAGGCTGGCTACTAGTATGAACACACAAATCCATTGTTTATCATATTATGAAATTTAATGATTTGGTTTATAATAAAACTATGCAAATAATGTACAAAGCTAAAGCAAAGTTACTCCCAGACGGGTGAAGTTTTTTTTCAATACATGAAAGAAAATATGATTTGAGAGATATTTGTAAATTTACTGTTCAAAAAGCTAAGAAAGGGATTAAAAGGAGTTGTATTTCTATTATTGGGGTTAATGTGGAACAATGCTGATATACAGTTAAGAATGAGTCATTCGCTTTTGGTTTTTAAGAAAATGGTTTGTAAAGCTATTTTTGAAAACTACAAAGGTGAATAATACTGTTTTTTGCAATTTTCTTTTAGAATACTGTTTTGCAGTCTTAATTTAGTTAAGAATATATAGGACAGGCATATATAAGTATTATGCTTCAGTCTGTACCTTTTCAGTCACTGTAAAATCAATATTGTTAAATGATTGTGTATATTGTATTGTGTGAGATGATGACTGAATAAACTACTACTACTACTACTACTACTACTATATAATGGCAGAGAGTGTTTGTGTGTCTATTTAATGGTGGAGAGAGTGTTTGTGTGTCTATTTAATGGTGGAGAGAGTGTTTGTGTGTCTATCTAATGGTGGAGAGAGTGTCTGTGTGTCTATCTAATGGTAGAGAGTGTGTCTATCTAATGGTGGAGAGAGTGTTTGTGTGTCTATCTAATGGTAGAGAGAGTGTCTGTGTGTCTATCTAATGGTAGAGAGTGTCTGTGTGTCTATCTAATGGTAGAGAGTGTGTCTATCTAATGGTAGAGAGTGTGTGTCTATCTAATGGTAGATAGTGTGTCTGTGTGTCTATATAAATTTAAAAAGACAGTAAATCCAATAGTCTTACTGCAAAAGCAGGCCATTCGGAACCTTTTCAAGGCTGGCTACTAGTATGAACACACAAATCCATTGTTTATCATATTATGAAATTTAATGATTTGGTTTATAATAAAACTATGCAAATAATGTACAAAGCTAAAGCAAAGTTACTCCCAGACGGGTGAAGTTTTTTTTCAATACATGAAAGAAAATATGATTTGAGAGATATTTGTAAATTTACTGTTCAAAAAGCTAAGAAAGGGATTAAAAGGAGTTGTATTTCTATTATTGGGGTTAATGTGGAACAATGCTGATATACAGTTAAGAATGAGTCATTCGCTTTTGGTTTTTAAGAAAATGGTTTGTAAAGCTATTTTTGAAAACTACAAAGGTGAATAATACTGTTTTTTGCAATTTTCTTTTAGAATACTGTTTTGCAGTCTTAATTTAGTTAAGAATATATAGGACAGGCATATATAAGTATTATGCTTCAGTCTGTACCTTTTCAGTCACTGTAAAATCAATATTGTTAAATGATTGTGTATATTGTATTGTGTGAGATGATGACTGAATAAACTACTACTACTACTACTACTACTACTATATAATGGCAGAGAGTGTTTGTGTGTCTATTTAATGGTGGAGAGAGTGTTTGTGTGTCTATTTAATGGTGGAGAGAGTGTTTGTGTGTCTATCTAATGGTGGAGAGAGTGTCTGTGTGTCTATCTAATGGTAGAGAGTGTGTCTATCTAATGGTGGAGAGAGTGTTTGTGTGTCTATCTAATGGTAGAGAGAGTGTCTGTGTGTCTATCTAATGGTAGAGAGTGTCTGTGTGTCTATCTAATGGTAGAGAGTGTGTCTATCTAATGGTAGAGAGTGTGTGTCTATCTAATGGTAGATAGTGTGTCTGTGTGTCTATATAAATTTAAAAAGACAGTAAATCCAATAGTCTTACTGCAAAAGCAGGCCATTCGGAACCTTTTCAAGGCTGGCTACTAGTATGAACACACAAATCCATTGTTTATCATATTATGAAATTTAATGATTTGGTTTATAATAAAACTATGCAAATAATGTACAAAGCTAAAGCAAAGTTACTCCCAGATGAGGTGCAAAGTTTTTTTTCAATACATGAAAGAAAATATGATTTGAGAGATATTTGTAAATTTACTGTTCAAAAAGCTAAGAAAGGGATTAAAAGGAGGTGTATTTCTATTATTGGGGTTAACTTGTGGAACAATGCTGATATACAGTTAAGAATGAGTCATTCGCTTTTGGTTTTTAAGAAAATGGTTTGTAAAGCTATTTTTGAAAACTACAAAGATGAATAATACCCCACCTATAGCGATGCTGTCCCTGGATGCGATGAAAGCCTTTGATAGGTTGGAATGGTCTTATTTATGGGCAGTACTAGAAAGTACCTAAATGGGGTTAGGAAAAGGATTCATTGATATGATTAAAGTATTATACAAAGACCCATCGGCCATGATTACAACAGGTATAATCACCTCCGAAATCTTTCCGGTATCGCGCTCTTCCAGACAGGGTTGCCCTCTTAGTCCCGGACTATTATTCGCTTTATCATTAGAGCCTTTAGCACATTATATAAGACAATCCCAATCCATAGAACCAATCGCAATTAAGGGCACACAACATCATATTAGTTTATACGCGGATGACGTAATATTGTTCATGCAAAACCCTAACACCTCAATGCCTCATCTTCTCAAGTTGATTGATGACTGAGGCAATCTATCGGGATTTAGGATAAATTGGCCAAAGTCGGCCTTCCTTCCACTTAATGCCCCTGCAAAGAATATACTCCTTCCAGAAAAAATACCAATGGTTAAACACTTCAGATGTTTAGGAGTTGAGGTATTCCCTACTATAAGCCAAACGGTGAAGTACAATTACACAAAATTCCAAGATAAGATCAAATATGACTTTGACAGGTGGTCCAAACTTAAAAACTCAGTACAGGCACGAGTATCAATAGTTAAGATGGATGTTTTACCTAGAATCAACTTCATTAGCTCAATGTTACCGTTACCCCCTCCTGATGGTTACTGGAAAAAATTACACTCCACCGCATATAAATTTATTTGGAATAACAAACCTCCACGAATAAAAAGATCCACCGCACAGAGAAACAAAGCCGACGGAGGTTTGGCATTTCCAGACTTTTACCACTATTTTAAAGCGTACTCTTTAAGACCACTGACAACCTGGTTTGACTCCCAAGCATCTGTATCCTGGAGAAACTTAGAAGAAAATATAGTAGCACCACATAGACTGCAGGACATAGTATACACCATATTATTAATTAAGCAATGCAAATTGAAATTTGGCCCCCTTATTACACATGTGATCCGGATATGGCGTGAAACACAAAAAAAATATTCTAACCAACATAAATGGCATAGCCATACCCTATTCAATAACAATGCACTCCTTATTGAAAAACGACCTATAAGATACCCCAAATGGGAAAAGCAGGGCATACACACATTGGGAGATGTTTTCAACAAACAGGGTTTTTGTAGCTATCAAGATATACATACAAAATTTAACCTCACCAGTTCCACATATTATTTTTACGCACAGTTATTGGATTGTTTGAAGGCTCATGGAGTCCCATTAAGGATACCAATTGAGCACCACAGATATCACAAATTCTTCTATGAAAGAGAGACATCGAGAGGCTTCGTATCTGATTTTTATCATCACTTACTAATGTCTTTGTATGGAATCCTCCCCCTAGACTCAGTCTGGAGGAGGGATATACCAGACTTGGAAATAGATTTTGATTGGCAAGAAGTCTGGGCAAACGTTCGAATTGCGTCACGTAACCCGGACAATCAACAAATTAATCTTAATTATATTCATAGGACATACCTGACTCCTATAAGATTGAACAGAATGGGACTTAAACAAGACTCCCTATGTTCCTTATGTACAAATGGGGATGAGGGTACATTTATGCACATGTATGGGATTGCCCACCGGTTAAGATATTCTGGAAAGAAGTGTCCCTGCAATTATCAGTATTCTTATTTCTGAACATACCTGTACATCCCTCTGTATTGCTGTTGAATGATGTATTTCAGTTTGCAGCCCCTATACAGCTAAAGAGACTAGTTTTATCCGGTCTCACAGCTGCTAAAAAGCTGATAGCATCACGATGGATTCAACCGGAAAAAATTTGCCGGAAGGTATGGGTTCTTACCTATCTCGATGT
>NC_140179.1:86264875-86287375 GCF_963971535.1 Notolepis coatsorum | reverse complement strand
TCTAAGCCATCCTAGGTTGTCAAAGTGGGCAGGGGTGAGTGAATGAATGAAAACTTTATTTAACAGATTGCAGAATGGGTACAATACAGTACGGCTCAATACACACAATTGTTAAGGGGATGCAGACCAGAGAAAGACGTTTGTCTTGTTTAAATCAGGGTCCCCCATTTTCAATTCATATTGACATTTATGACATACTCGTATGACATTTATCGCATAGGGACATACAGGTATTTAGTACTGATACATTTGTGACAAAAACGGTATTCAAATATACAGTACTGTTACCCATAGATCCTGACAGAGTATATACATATGATGGGGAGGGGACTGTACATTAGGAGGGGGTGGGTGGGTAGGTGGGAGAGAAATATACATACGGTGGTGAGGAGACATGTACATTTGGAGGGGGGTGGGTGGGTGGGAGAGGAATATACATACGGCGGGGAGAGAATATATACATGCGGTGGGGAGGAGACTGTCTATTAGGAGGGGGTGGGGGTGCGTTCTAGGAGTAAGGTCAAGTAGTAGTCTGACCAGTTTGTTTTGTGATGTTTTTAATCTTGTTTTTAGTGCCTCTGAGGTGCTTTGGTACCATGAGGTGCAAGCATAGAGAGAGAGAGAGAGAGAGAGAGAGAGAGAGAGAGAGAGAGAGAGAGAGAGAGAGAGAGAGGAGAGAGAGAGAGAGAGAGAGAGAGAGAGAGAGAGAGAGAGAGAGAGAGAGAGAGAGAGAGAGAGAGGCCCTACCTATTTCTAGGCGAACGGAGAAAAACACAAGCGTGGGGTGGTTGGGGAACGGCGTCCCCAAACTATACAAAAGAGAGAGAGAAAAGGTTAGTTACCAGCCAGTAATACAAAAGCGAATCAAAAACAAGACGAAGGTTAGTCAACCAGCCAGTAATTGCAAATATGAATTTAAACAGGAATAGACAAAATAGTCAATGGTACGACACAAACCTACTGTTCTTGGTAGAACGAACTGGCATTGTCCTCAGGGCAGGTCAGCATTTATACTTCCATCGCTAACTGGCAGAGAGACAGGAGCCCTGATTGAAGATTGGCAACAAGTGCCTTGCTGGGAACTCCTGAGGGTGCGTGTGTGTCGGGGTGGTGTGACAGCGACAGGCAACCTCCCGGGGAAGCTCCCAGGCTGTGGCACCTGCTCTGACGCAGCCCTCACAACATAAACAGGCAGACTTGGAAGCAGAAACTGAACAGCGAGGATGGAAACTAGGCCTTCTCCGGTGGAAGTAGGATGCAGAGGATTTATAGCATGATCGACTTTATCATTATAGGGAGAGTTGAGAATTCGTGGGCGGAATTTGCAAAAAGTGGTAAATGAGATGTTGGAAGAAGTATTGAAAGGCAGTCAGTGGATTTGGTTGAGGAGAAATATTTTCACCTGGGGACCAAAGTAAACAAAGGGTAAGAGTATTCCTTTTCTTCTTGCCTGTTTTTTCTGTTTGATGTGTGATATTGGTTGTGCCGCCCATTGGTACACACGAGGACTCCGAGTTCTTTAATTACAGATGGCTGTTTATTGATGCATATTCTTGACTACACGTTCATCACCACCGTAGAACTACAATTGCAGGAAATAATAACAGTCAATACTCATACAATTCAGGTAATAGAATTACAAAAACAAAACAAAAAGTGTGAAATAAACTTTACGAACCACTTTGGCCTGCTTGCAGCTCAATGGGAGGGGGTTATCTTCAAACTCTAGTACTTTAATCTTTTATCTTTGACAAATAAAGTGCATAAATCAGCTGCACTGTCTTCTTCCTACAAGTCTAGACACGTTCCGCCAGATCTGCTCAAAATACCAATAGGGGGTATCTGCAGAGCCGCAGAGCCAGGCTGGACCCCCTACTCCTTACAAGCCCCGCACATAGCGACCCCTCGCTTCCATTGGCTGATTTTGGTCACGTGATTTGGGTCCCACCCAATGGCTGAGGTCCCCCGCGCTTAGATACCCCTCGCTTCCATTGGCTGATTTGGGTCACGTGATTTGGGGACCCAATGGCTGAGGTCCTCCGGCCGCTCGCTTCCATTGGCTGATTTGGGTCACGTGATTTGTGCAACCAAAACATTACGTGAAACTAAGTGAAGAAGAACACTAACAGATATAAAGTTTATAAACAAAATGGGCGCATCTTTCAACACAGTCTTTGGGTAAAGGAGTAATCTTAGCCTCCTTCCATCTCTTTGGACATAGTCCCACTTGTATACATCTATTAATAATATGACACTGGACTTGCTATGATCGTAGCAGTAATTCTCAATAATTACTATCCAAGTTGTCTGTGCCAGCTAACTTGCTGTCAGGTAGAGCCTGGAGTAACCTTTCAATATCACTAACCTCAACCTGTTGAAAATCAAATGTACACCCTTTATCTTTCATTATGATATTCTTAATTATGTCATTTGATTTTGTATTGTTTGAGATGTGCATTCCCTGCCTGAGCTGAGATATCTTACTTGCATAAAAATCATTAAAATGGTTGGCAATATCACATGGTTTGGTTAGGACAATTCCATATGACTCAACAAAAGGTGTACAGACATTGGATTTTCTACCCATAATTTGATTTAAAACATTCCATAGATTTTTACCATCATTTCTCACATCATATAACCATGGTTTAAAATATTCCCTTTTTCTCACCTTATTTAACTTTGTGACTTGATTACGTAAGGAACGGTACTTTTGTCTGTCATCTGCAGAACTGGAACACACTGATGCTTTTTTGGCTACAGTATGTCTCTCTCATTCATTAAAATTCATTAAAAGCTACTATCTATCCATGGGGCTGATTTGTTTCTGACATAAATAAGTCCAGTGCAACCTCTGGGTCATCCTCACAACATACATCCTCCCAGTTTATACCCAACATTTCATTAATAAAACCTTCTACATTAAAACTCTTATATGACCGTGAGTGAAATTTCAGGGGAGCTCCCACAGACCGTAGTACAATATATACATACATGAAACACATATAACACTGTACATAACAGAATATTTTAAATAAAGTGCATGATGAGTGGTAACAGTGATTATCAAGTCCAGGTAAGTGCATGGTGCACGTGAGGGGACAGTCAATGAGCGTTTAACAGTCTGACTGCTTGGGGGAAAAAGCTGTTCTTAAATCTTGAACTCTTGGCATGTATGGACCGGTATCTCCTCCCTGGGGGAAGGAGCTGAAAGAGGTGATGTGCTGGGTGAGACTGGTCCTTGATGATACACTTGGAGCGGTGGAGGCAGCGGGAGGTGAAGACGGAGGTGATGTTTGATAGAGGAGTCCCGACAATCCTGCCTGCCGCCTTCACCACCCTCTGTAGAGCCTCTTGCTCTGCCTTTGTGCAGCTGGATAACCACACAGACTTCACACAGACTGTCTGTACAATACTGCTGTAGGCCTATAATACTTATGTAAATAAGTAAGGCAATTGAAATATATCTGCAGTACAGCTCAATACACACAATTGTTAAGGGGATGCAGACCAGAGAAAGACTTCCGTCTTGTTTACATCAGGGTCCCCCATTTTCAATTCATCATAAATGTACAGTTCCCTCCCCCTTGTATATATTTACTGTATGTCACAAATGTAACAGTACTGCATGGTCTGCATCCCCTTAACAATTGTGTGTATTGAGCTGTACTGCATTCTGCAATCTGTTAATAAAGTTTTCAATCAATCAATCAATCAATCAATCAATCAATCAATCGGTCACTGTACCCATTATACAATCTGTTAATAAAGTTTTCAATCAATCAATCAATCAATCAATCAATCAATCAATCAATCGGTCACTGTACCCATTCTGCAATCTGTTAATAAAGTTTTCAATCAATCAATCAATCAATCAATCGGTCAGGTCACGTGTACCCATTCTACAATCTGTTAATAAAGTTTTCAATCAATCAATCAGGGCCTGTGGTGGTCACGTGTACCCATTCGGCAATCTGTTAATAAAGTTTTCAATCAATCAATCAATCAATGAATCAATCAATCAATCAATCAATCAATCAATCCCGCAGTGCAACGTGACCCAAATCATACGGCAATCTGTTAATAAAGTTTTCAATCAATCAATCAATCAATCCCGCAGTGCAACGTGGCCCAAATCAGCCAATGGAAGCGAGGGGTATCTAAGCGCGGGGGACCTCAGCCATTGGGTGGGACCCAAATCACGTGACCAAAATCAGCCAATGGAAGCGAGGGGTTGCTATGTGCGGGGCTTGTAAGCGCGGGGCTTGTAAGCGCTGCGGTCTGACGTTCTGCCGCTGCATACTATTGCAACTGGTGCCAAGACCTCTCTGGGACATGCAGTTATTCAGTTCCCCTCAGCCGACCTTTACTCTTTAGTGGAACACTGCTGTCTGCTGGCACCCCTTGTAGCGGGAAGTAGAAGACGGGGAGCCAAACAATCTCCGTCAAGTTATATATAAACTGAACAACTGTCTGATACGTTTTCTATTTCGAGGTCACATTTCTTCAGATACTTGCAAGTCCGCCGTTTTGTACGTAATATCAACCCACAGTTCCCCAAACTCCCAGAAGCCACTCCTATTGACACTTTACTAAAGCCTACACTGGTCACAAAGGGTATTATATCTGTCCTGTAAGGAAAACGCGTCCTGCGTGGCTTGATTTCCTCACTGCGTCCTACCTCACTAGAAAAGATCAGGAGGAGATGGGAAGAGGACCTGGGTGAGGACATCACAGAAGACCTGTGGGAGGATATTCTACACCGGGTCCACTCCTCTTCAATTTGTGCCACGCACGGACTGATCCAATGTAAAATTGTTCACCGTTCACACTTTACTAAAGTCAGGCTAGCCAAGATCTATGGCAACATTGACCCCACCTGTGACAGATGCCACCGTGCCCCTGCTACACATAGTCACATGTTTTGGTCCTGCCCTTCCCTACATAACTTTTGGTCTGAAATATTTGAAACGATCTCAAGTATTGAGATCCCAATCAGCCCGACTGCCATAACTGCTTGCTTTGGTGTCTCTATCTCCCCTACTACCCTGCCTCTGCCACGATATAAAGCTGACCTGGTGGCATTTGTTACTCTCCTGGCTAGACGTCTCATTTTACTGCATTGGAAGTCACCCACTCCTCCATCTCACTCTATGTGGCTCAGGGATATTTTGCACTTCCTTAAGATGGAGAAAATAAGGTGTGTCACAGCTAGATTTTATAAAACATGGGGTCGTTTCTTTACTTATGTTGGGGAACAAGGTTCAATCGACCCCCCCATAAATAATGCTCACTCCTAGCCTAGCACTGTCCAGTCGATTGACCTATCTACATGTGCAAATGTAACCTGATGTATACCTTCTCACTTAAAAAAAATATATGTGTTCCATTCCTCTATTTCTGCTGTACAGTCCCTGTCCTGAGTGTACATATCTGTTTAATTGACTGTATGTCCAAAACAATATCTATATTTATTTTGTGGTGTACTCGCTTTGGTCTATATATTCAACAGACCTATACTGTGACTACTTATACGTAGCTTTGTGCAATATGTATATTATTTACATTCAACAGACCTATATTTTGTCTATTTATACATAGCTTTGTGCAATAGGTATATTGTTTATCCAACAGACCTATATTTTGACTAATTATATGTAGCTTTGTGCAATATGTATATTGTCTACATTCAATAGACCTATAGTTTGACTACTTATATGTCGATATGTGCAATACGTCTGGCATATATGTGTACAATTTGACCTTGTGTTCATCTCATATTGCAACGAAAAAACTTCAATAAACAAAGTTTTGAAAAAAGTGATATATAAACTGGTGGCGCAGTTGCACTTCCGGTTTAGTTTTTTTTGCCTTCAAAGTAAAAGCGCGTGAAATGCCTAATTGATTGATTGATTCATTGATTGATTGATTGAAAACTTTAATTAACAGATTGCAGAATGGGTACAGTACAGTACAGCTCAATACACACAATTGGTAAGGGGATGCAGACCAGAGAAAAACTTTCGTCTTGTTTACATCAGGGTCCCCCATTTTCAATTCATGATGTACCCGTTGTGTGCAATAAGCCCGAATCGTTCTGGTTGATTCCTTGACCCCCCAAATCAAAGGTATATAACATGTATATGTACCTTCACAAAATCATCAAGGGGGGGGGGGGGTCGTTTTAACTCAAAACTGTGATTGTGTTTGCCGAGCATGTTTTACGTCTGGTGAAACACAGAAACTGTGATCGTTAGAAAAACACGTTTCAGATTCGGTAAAATAGACATAGAATAGAAGGTATTCCAAAAATAATTATTCCAAGTATACACGTTTCGATGGTCAAATACGCTTAGGCAGTTGATTAGATCAATTGTTAAAAAAATGTATTGCTGATTGTTGTTGATGATTATTATAATTGTTATTATAATTTTTTGGTTGATAACGAAGATCAACGATACATTTAAGATGATGCACTGGGTTAGGGCATTTACAAGCTTATAGATTCAGCCCTAACCTTTTTGGCCAACTTGTAATTTGATTTGTGTGTTGTTGTTTTTTTGTACATGCTAAATGGCTTGAAATAAATTCATCATAACACAACACAGGAGGCCGACAGGGGAACAAGATGGCTGCCTGAGCTGAGAGCTCCGCATTTCCTCGACATTAATAAAAAAAAATCAAATTATTTAACTACTCCTTTATTCCAACTTGGAGACAAAAGTGCAGACAACAAGATGTCATTAGATCGTGGTGGTCGTGGTGGCACTGGTCGAACGACACGCAAAGGCAAACAATTCGGAGAGGACCAAACACAAGAAACCGAAACGGATGGACCTGAACCTACATTACAGGCAATTATGTCAGAATTAAAACACCAACATACTGTGGTAGTAGAACGACTGGATGGCATCGACACACGCTTGGGAGATATGACCATCGAAGTATCGGCAATCAAAGTCACGCTAAATAAAACCAACCAAGCACTAGAGACACAGAAGCTACGCCTGGATGAAGTAGAAACCCGGGTCTCAACAGCTGAAGACACTCTGACAACCAACAAGAAGAGAGCAGACAGTGCAAATAAGAAAATACAAGTGTTGGAAATAGAACACAAAGAAAGGATGAAGAGCTTGGTTCTATTGGGTCTCCCAGAAAAATCCGAATATGGACAAGAACTCATTGACTATATTGAACAGAAGTTACCACATTGGCTCAAGATCCCCGGCAAACAAATCGACCTAGAACCAGACCAGGCTGCAGAAACAAATGAGTGGGGGGGCATAACATTTTCTCGGGGGGGGGGCACAATGGTTTTTCAACACAGGTTCCCTTTTATACGTTTCAGCTGGGACAGCGGCGCTGTGGCTTGCTTGGCGTTGCCCACGGTGCTGAACTAAACAGCAGAGAGGCAATTGAAAAATCTAATTTCTCTCTATCTTAAGAACATTCACTTATACAAAAACAGACTGAACGGATATATAACAGACCTGCTGGGGCAGCAGACTGAGAGCAGGGGACACAAACAGGCTGGATAAGATGGTCAGGAAGGCCAGTAGCGTGGTTGGGGTGGAGCTGAACTCTAGCGAGGGTGGCGGAGAGGAGGAACCTTGCTAAGCTCCAGGCCATCAGGGAAAACTCCTCCCACCCACTATACACAGACTTGGCGGCCAGGAGGAGCATGTTATAGGCTCACACTACCTAAATGCAGCACTGAACAGCACAGGAAGTCCTTCATTCCGACAGCCATCAGACTAT
Source organism: Notolepis coatsorum (assembly GCF_963971535.1). NCBI lineage: Eukaryota > Metazoa > Chordata > Actinopteri > Aulopiformes > Paralepididae > Notolepis > Notolepis coatsorum. The sequence goes on along the minus strand of NC_140179.1, from coordinate 86,279,617 downwards.
ACAATGCATCACTGTGCCTCACTGCATCACTGAGCACAGAGTGACAGTTACCATCTTCCTGGACTCTTACTTCTTAAACAGCACTGTGCAATATTACACCTACTGTAGACTTCAGTATATTTTTACTGTATTTATTTACTGTATCTTTTATTCTATTTTTATTCTATTTAATTTTATTCGATTCTTAGGCCATTTGTTTTGTTATTCTTATTCGTGACTTGTTCTGTCTAAATATTTAATGTTGAGTGATTTGCAGTGTCAAATTTCCCTCAGGATAATACATTTCTATTCTATTCTATTCTATATCTTTGAAAAGTCTCCATTTATTCAACACTTCTGAATTCACTGACAAACTGAACTGAACTGACAAAAATAAGGTGCATAAAAATGCAAACAAAATTCCTCCGCAGGCTACTCACCATCATTAGTAGAGCGGCAAGCAGCGTTTGGGGACAGAGTGAAATCTTCTTAAAACACTGCCCCTCCACTCATTCCTGAACTTTTTAAGTCCTTCTCAAATGCCAACTGAATTAAATTGGCCTTGCGTCGATGAAGCATACTAAGGCGATGTTCTGTAAAGACGTTCTTGAGGGTAGAAAACGAATTCTCACAGAGTGCCGTGCTAGCTTCAGTAATGTTGTTGTTGACATCAGTGCCCACTAGGGCTGTCCCCGACTAAGGATTTGGATAGTCGACTTTGATTGACAAAAAAAAAGAAAAAAAAGAAATAAATTCAGGGTGGGCACAGCTGACTCAGTGGGCGGGCCCGGCCCCCTAATGCCCGCCCATGGCGCGGGGTCTGAGAACATATAACATCACTTACAGCGTACATACTACATGCAGTTAGAAAAAACATAAATACACAATTACAGTTCAGAGTTTATGTCCATGTCAGCAGAGGTAAGGGGGGTTGCGGGGGGGGGGGGGGGGGGGGGGGGGGGGGTACTACAGGGAGTTCAGTGTCCGTATGGCAGTGGGGAAGAAGCTGTTTTTAAAGCGGGATGTTTTGGTGGTCAGGGATCTGTAGCGCCTCCCGGAGGGCAGCAGCTGGAAGATGTGGTGTGCTGGGTGAGTGCTGTCAGAGATGATTTTTCTAGCTCTTCTAATTGTGCTTTGGCGGTGGAGTGATTCGAGAGAAGGGAGGGGGGTGCGGATTATTTTGGAGGATTTATTGATAATTCTTTGGAGTTTGTTTTTGGAGTGAGTGTCCAAATTGCTGTACCAAACAGTTATGGAGAAGGTGAGGATGCTTTGAATGATAGCCTGGTAGCGGAGCAGGAGATGTTTTCTGACTCTGTATTTTTTGAGCTGGGGAGGAAGAAGAGTCTTTGATTGGCTTTTTTGTGTATGTGGTCTGTGTTGGTTTTCCATTTGAGGTTATTGCTTATGTGGGTGCCGAGAAATTTGAAGGAGTCTGTGGTGATTATGGGTTTGCCGGAGATGGATATGGGGGTTTTGGGGTTTGGCTGGTGTCTGAAGTCGATGATGAGTTCTTGGGTTTTTGATGAGTTGAGGAGGAGGTTATTGTCCTGTAAAAATGCACAAAATCTCGAAAGAAAACTCACCAAATTGCACAAGATGTAAAATTAAAGAAGGAACATTTCTGTATTATGTTCTGGCAATGTAGCAAATTGAAGCATTTCTGGAACAAGATCCACTTACTTACTAAATCTGTCATGGAGTTGGAATTTGAGTTATCACCATGTGTCTATATATTAAATAATAATATAACAAACTGCCAAAAGAAATGCAGACTGTTGGTATACATAACATATTTTGCAAAGAAATGTATACTTCTTCTATGGAAAAATGAAATCTCACCAACATTCAATATGTTCATAGAACAAATATCTCAGTTTCTTCCTTTAGAAAAGATAACGCTTGAAAAGCACAACCAGGGTCACTTATTTCAAGAACTTTGGAATCCACTCTACACTCAACTGGAAACTCATAATATAGTCCTATAAATGTGTCATATCTATATAACAGACGTGGAGTTTTAGCAGATTAGATTAGCTGATCTGTTGAGGCTCTTTGTCTGCGTGTAAGTGCCTGGTTGCCTGCGCATGGCTGTCAAACCCTGCCCCCACGGGGTCGGGTCTGGGAACGGGAGCTGAACACGCAGTGGCCCAGACCCTTCTCTGTCGGAGTCAGACCCGGCGCCATGGGCGGACATTGGGGGCCTGGCCCATGAAAAAAAAAATTTAATTTAATTTTTTTTTCAATAAAAAAAATCAGAATCCTTCGTCGGGGACAGCCCTAGTGGGCACTGATGTCAACAACAACACTACTGAAGCTAGCACGGCACTCTGTGAGAATTCGTTTTCTACCCTCAAGAACATCTTACAGAACATCGCCTTAGTATGCTTCATCGACGCAAGGCCAATTTAATTCAGTTGGCATTTGAGAAGGACTTAACAAAAAAGTTCAGGAATGAGTGGAGGGGCAGTGTTTTAAGAAGATTTCACTCTGTCCCCAACGCCACTTGCCGCTCTACTAATGATGGTGAGTAGCCTGTGGAGGAATTTTGTTTGCTTTTTTATGCACTTTATTTTTGTCAGCTCAGTTCAGTTTGTCAGTGAATTCAGAAGTGTTGAATAAATAGACTTTTCAAAGATATAGAATAGAATAGAATAGAAATGTATTATCCTGAGGGAAATTTGACACTGCAAATCACTCAACATTAAACATTTAGACAGAACAAGTCACGAATAAGAATAACAAAACAAATGGCCTAAGAATAGAATAAAATGAAATAGAATAAAAATAGAATAAAAGATACAGTAAATAAATACAGTAAAATATACTGAAGTCTACAGTAGGTGTAATATTGCACAGTGCTGTTTAAAAAATAAGAGTCCAGGAAGATGGTAACTGTCACTCTGTGCTCAGTGATGCAGTGAGGCACAGTGATGCATTGTATAGTCTGATGGCTGTCGGAATGAAAGACTTCCTGTGCCGTTCAGTGCTGCATTTGGGTAGTGTGAGCCTATAACAATACATGCTCCTCCTGTCAGCCAAGTCTGTGTATAGTGGGTGGGAGGGGTTTTCCCTGATGGCCTGGAGCTTAGCAAGGCTCCTCCTCTCCGCCACCCTCGCTAGGGCGTCCAGCTCCACCCCAACCACGCTACTGGCCTTCCTGACCATCTTATCCAGCCTGTTTGTGTCCCCTGCTCTCAGTCCGCTGCCCCAGCAGGTCTGTTATATATATCAGTTCAGTCTGTTTTTGTATAAGTGAATGTTCTTAAGATAGAGAAATTAGATTTTTCAATTGCCTCTCTGCTGTTTAGTTCAGCACCGTGGGCAACGCCAAGCAAGCCACCGTTGTCCCAGCTGAAACGTATAAAAGGGAACCTGTGTTGAAAAGCCATTGTGAACCCCCGAGAACATTTTATGCCCCCCCACTAATTTGTTTCTGCAGCCTGGTCTGGTCGGAGTAGCCATCGATAAGCGGGTGTGAGCAACTGGGTGCTATAAACTGTCACTGTTTACAATACCGACATTTGCACTTTTATTCCTTATTACTTATTTACTTATGATTTACCTACTGTCCCTTTATTTTATTTTATTATTTTATTATTATTATTATTATTTTTTGTTGTTGTTGTTGTTTATTTGTTTATTTGTGTGTATGTGTGCCTGTACATGGGCAAGTGTGTGTGTGTGTATATGTGTGTGTGTGTGTGTATGCCTGTATGCGCGTGTGTGCGCGTGTACGTGTGTGTATGTCCCAGGGTGTGTGAGTGTGAGTGAGAGATGGGAGAATGGATTGAGTGGGGAGCACAAGGAAAAATTGTTCAAAATTGTGCACGAGAGTGACACTGAACATTCTGTAGATCTGTCGATTGAATGTGAAACCTCATGAAAAATAAAAAGATTTAAAACATAACACAACACAATATAACACAATATAAAACAACACACCACACCACAACACAATACATACACAAAACAACACAACACACAGAGCTTCAGGTACATAAACCACAACAACTGAGTAGCTTAGATGAAGAACCACAACTAGCCTTAGTGCTCAATTCTGATTTATTGCTCTGATCAGATTTTTTTGTTAGGCTGTTCATGAGTCTCATTCTCCAAGGACTTACGACAAAAAGGGCTTTCTCTTAGGGCCATTTGAGACGTTTTCGGGACGATTTTGGGATTCACCAACCGTCCCAATAAAACATATATAATTAATATTATATTATAATATATTGTCTATATTCATGTCTTGCCCGAAAAGGTCTCAAATTTCTTTATTTGTTTATTAGCAAAGGATCCCCATTAGCTGACGCCAAGACGTCAACTAGTCTTCCTGGGGTCCGAGACAACATTAAAACATTACAACATATACATTGCAATTAAAACATAATACAATTAAAACATAGCAAGACATACCAACCAAGGAAACACAAGATAGCAAGACGTACCAACCGAGGAAACACAACAACATTAACACATAAACAAATTATATCTAAATATATACATCAACGGTAACATATTGCATAACTCAACATTGTCAATATTGGCTACATGTAAGATTTTAATTTATTTTTGAAGCTTGCTACACCTCTTATGTCACTTGGAAGATAATTCCATGCCCTGATAGCCCTATATAAAACTGTTCTTTGCATACTGTTAGTGTTTGTATGGGGTAGAATAATCTGCCCTCTACTTGCCCCTCTGGTAAAATGCATGTGCACATTTGAGCTGTAAATTATTTTATCCGTGATATATTTAGGACTGTGGGTTGTGATCACTTTATGAAAACAAATTAATAAGTTGGCAGAAAGTCTTTTCTCAACACTCCGCCAACTAAGACGTTCATGCATTTGAACAACACTAGTCCTATATGAACAACCAAGAACGAGTCTTGCTGCCTTATTTTGTACCATTTGTAACATATTTAGCAACTGTTTTGAAGCAGAAGCCCACACTATAGAACTGTAATCCAAGTGGCACAAAACCAAAGCACAAACAATCTGATTAAACAATGCAAATGGAAGGAATGGTGCACATTTCCTGGCAGTAGCAACAGCTCTACCCATTTTAAAAACAGTTTTGTTTATGTGATCAGACCATGATAAAGTATTATCAGGCCAAAGGCCTAGAAGCTTAGTTTTTTCAACCTGCTGTATAGGTTGACCTGCAATTTGTAAAACCAATGTAGGTTTACGTGCCAATCTTTGATTGGTCCCAAAAAGCATACAAACAGTTTTGATATGTTAAGCAAGCAGCTTATTTGTTTTTATCCAGTCATATAAAATGTCCAACTCACCAGCCAAAACCTGATTAAGCTCAGAGTTTGTAGCTGCAGCATAATAAAGGGTTGAATCATCAGCATATAAAGTCAGACTAGCCTGATGAATAGAAAAAGGCATATCATTAGTAAAAATAGAGAATACGAGGGGCCCCAGGCAACTCCCCTGTGGGACACCGCATTCTAACCCTCTACTACCTGACAAAGCACCATTAAAATAGACCCTCTGAGACCTCGAGGACAAATAACTCCTGAAAAATTAAATAGCTGAGTTATTAAAACCATAGCAGATGAGTTTTTGTATTAAAGATTGTGATCGATCACATCAAATGCGGCACTGAAGTCTAACATAATAGCACCCACCAGCATTGAACTATCGATAGCTGAAAGCCAACTATCAGACATTTGTGTCAAAGCAGTACTGGTCGAATGACCGGCCCTGTATGCATGTTGGTGTACAGTTGTTATTATGTCATTAGCTGAAAAGTAGGCCTGGACTTGCTCAGACACAATCTTTTCCAGTAATTTACTGAGAACATGTAAAATGCTAATAGGCCTACTGTTGGGACCTCCAAAAGGTAATTTAGCATCTTTAGGAAGTGGTATGATCTTTCCCTCCTTCCATAACAAAGGACACATGCCACTGATTAACACCTATTAAAAATGTGACAGATTGGTGCAGAGATATGAGACACAGCTATTCTCTTTTTTTTTTTACTTTTTTTTTTGCTTTTTTCCCGGCCCTTTTTTGAGCTATTCTCAACAATTTGCTATCCAGGTGGTCATTACCAGTGGATTTAGAGACTGGTAGAGAGCGCAATAACTGGCGTAGACACAAGTATGGAACACATTTCAGGATTATTAGTATAGATATGGTCTATACATTTGGAAGTGGTGATTCCATGACAATTAACAGATATCCTTGTAGGTAGAGACATAATTTGAAATAATCCACAGGTGTTTGTAATTGATTTCAGCTTGGTACTCAGATAACAATGATCTGAAAGCCAATCAACATTCATATCTCCCAATAAATACAACACATTCAAATGGCCCTAAGAGAAAGCCCTTTTTGTCGTAAGTCCGTTGGAGAATGAGATAGTGGCTCAAATCAGAATTGAAAAGATTCCATGTGATTTGTGCTGTTCACACTGAAAAAATCTGATCTACAGTATGAGTCACATGAGCAAAGACATTTTGGGCCACTTTCATCTGCAGTCTTCAACAGTCTACGTTTCTTTTATGAACAATGTTTTCAAACTTTATTACCAGTGTTGTGTTCAGAGACAGGTCTGGTGATATATCACATTCACACTCGAATTGATTTGGATTTACTTTAAAACTGCAAATACATGGGCTGTCAATACTATTCTACAACCAGTAACCAGGCCTAAACAAAGAAATGGTTGGGACCTGAATTTTTTTTTTAATGGGCCCCTTATTCTGCAGGAGAGAATTTCTCCTACATAAATACATTTCTGTAGCCCACATGCCAACTGAGAGACTTACTCAGAGAAGCACGAGCCACCCACACACACACACACACACTCTCTCTCACTCACACACACGCACACGCACACACACACACGCACACACGCACACACACACACACACACACACACACACACACACACACACACACACACACACACACACACACACACACACACACACACAGACACACACACATATACATATGACCTTTTGATTCGACCACTATGAGTAGTAGCATAGATGTTTGCTAGGGGGACCTAGCAAACCACTGGTAGTCCACTCATCTCAACCCGAAGACCTGGAAATGATGACCTACTTTGGTGCATCGCATGGGGTTTACCATTTGACCGCAAACTATACAGCTTTGGGCTGTTGCCAAGGGAAAGTCCTGGTGAACTACAGGGCTGGGGGCAGTGGGGTGTGTGCCTAGATGATTAAGAATGGCATCAAGTTGAGCTTGCTGTTGACAAAGACTCTTTGAGTTCCCCTAACTTGTCACTGGGCCTAGCAGTGATGGCACTAGTGTCAAATTTACCTGACCAACTTTTGACATCTATTAACATTAAGAAGAAGTCTAGCCTGGGGTGCACCTTATGAGAGTGCAGAGTAGCCTACTAGTGAGTGTAGTTTCTATCTCCTGCATGCAGGTTCCTCCACACCTCCACCAGCCCTGTCTCCTTAATCAATAAATGAAGATCCTTTGACCTATAGAGATTATGTCTGTTAGACTATAGTGTTCCAATCCCCTGCACATATTAGAATCCCTTCCGCTTCTGAGGTTATTGCATCAAATAAGAGTTTAAATAATTTTCTATGGCTCTCAGGGGGGAGTATATGTTTACTAGAGTTATCAACTCGAAACTGGCCCCTGTAAATGTCCGAACACAACCCCCTCCAATGTACAGTAAATTACCAAGTATGGTCTTGTCAATAATCCAATGTACAGTGTTGTTTGTACAGTTGTACAGTGTCCCCCACCCACCCCTCCTACCCACCCCCCCCCCACTCCTACCCAACCCCCCCCCCCCCCCCCCACCCACCCATCCACCTCCAATGTACAGTCCCCCCCACCCCCACCTACCCAATCCAATGTACAGTTTCTACGTCTAATGTATATACTATTTTCTTTCTGGACTCTTTTTGTATCACAAACAGTACTGTAATTGCAAATCTGGTATGTCATAAATGTATAGATGTAGCAGTACTGTCTATCGGTATGTCATGTATGTCACATATGTTACGATGAATTGAAAATGGGGGACCCTGATGTAAACAAGACGAAAGTCTTTCTCTGGTCTGCATCCCCTTAACAATTGTATGTATTGAGCTGTACTGTACTGTACCCATTCTGCAATCTGTTAATAAAGTTTTCAATCAATCAATCAATCAATCAAGACATTATCTATCTAGGGCGGCTGGGTGGCGTAGCGGAGATTGCGCTCGTCACCAATGCAAGAGACTCCGGTCTCGAATCCCGGTGTCCGCATTGCCCTCGGCTTGGGCCAGTCGTCATACTATCTCATTTGGCAGAGTCAGCGGGTGGAAGTCGATGGGTGGGATTGGACGTTGTGGACAGCGACTCCTACAGGTCGGTTGGGTGACGCCTGCACAGCAGAGACAGGAAGTTTCGGGGGCAGCGTGAGCCTCCCACGTGTTACTCATCGCCACTGAAAGTCTGCGCTGTCTGATGAAAAGATGCGACAGGCTGCCTCCTTGTGTACCGGAGGGGACACGTGATGCAAGGCTTCTATCTATCTTTCCTTTGACCATCATATATCTCCGCTCCTTATCATTATTCCCTTTTATCAGCTCAAAATTAAGAGAGTTTGAAATCAGAATTGTCACTCCCCTTTTCCTGTTATTCTTCCAAGAACACTGCTTTGTTGTCAGCTTGCATTGCGTCGGCTAAGCTAGCTCCAACATTTGCCCCGTTAGAGTATTGTCCCTGTTTTTCCGGTCTTCCCCTTCCTTCTTCCACTCATCTCTTTCAAACTTGTAAATAGTAGGGCTGACCTCGACTAGTCGAATAGTCGACTAATCGATCGAAAGGAGCCGTAGTCGACTGGCAATCTCTCAGTCGAATAAAAAAAAGTGTGGCTAACGCTAATGGCGTGCATACCAGAGAGGCTAACTGCCTAAGAAAATGGGCACAGAGGCACTGAAAGAGGATTTCACCTATCTAATGAACACACTAGACTAATATCAAGATGTATCCATCAGTGGACCAATTGCATGCTTTCGCAGAGAACAAGAAGCCTTCAGTCGACTCCTTCAGACATTAAGCACCCAAATGGAATGATAAAAAATATATATATATCGACAAATTTTGGCCAATCAAAGTCGACTATACAAATCCTTAGTCAGGTAATTTAATTATTTAGTGGGAGAATTGTGATCTGTCTATCTGTCCGCACCCTCGAACAGCATAGACCTCACCTGACCTTTGAGGCGCACATAAAACAATTGTACAAAAACTCCTTCTACCACCTTAGGAACATCGCCAAACTTCGCCCCTCACTCACTCTGTCAGACGCCGAAAAGCTCATCCACGCTTTTGTCTCCTCCAGGCTGGATTACTGCAACGCACTCCTCATCGGGATCCCTAGCAAGAACATCCAATGGCTACAATGTATCCAAAACAGCGCTGCTAGGATCCTGATGGGAGTGTGGAAATACCACCACATCACACATATCCTCAGGCAGGCACGTGCACACATAGAGGCCAAGGGGTGCTTGAGCACCTGCCTTTTGAGCCTCATCAAAAAAAAAAAAAAAAAATGTTTTACCGTTACGCATATAGACTGCCCTTCCAACTGAAAAATGTCAGGATAGAATCAAAATATTAGGTAAAGAGAGAGAGATGCCCCATATTCCATTGCAGTTTGCACGGCCTCCTCAGCGTGCCTCCGCGGACCTATATATTTTATGCATAGCGTGGGTGGTGATGGATGATGATAGAAACCGCTGTGGCGCATACAGTTGAATGCTGGTATTACACTCATTGAGGGACACGAAGAAGTCAAGTCCGATGGGATTTGGGAATCTCAAATACAAATCGGGATTGGAATAAAAAATGCATTTATATTAAACAATACAGAATATACAGCACTTCTTGGGGTCTGTAGGGTAAGCACTTATTCCCTCCCCCCTGAACATTTATGGAGATGTATGGGCCTTTTAAGTCAGTGATAAAAGTGTCTTTCAAGGATAAGTGAGCTCCTGCACTGATTATTATAGTTCAATATTCAATCACCAAAACCCCCCAAAAAGCATAAAAAGGGGGCCCCCCCGCCCGAAAAGGGCCCTTAAGAATCGTGCTCGTGTGCTACGCGTGCTCGGTTAATATATACACACAAGTGTAGTGCCCTTTTCAGCCTTTGAGCACCTGCCCCTCTAAAGTCCTGTGCACGTCCCTGATCTTAAGTCACTGGAAGGGCATGACAAATGACAGAGCTGCCGTATATGTCAGATGTGTGCCAATTTCATGATGCAGAGGAAGAAAATATCACTGAGCTCAAGGTATTCCACTCATCATATGCTCTCCCCTCCAATAATGTCACAGCGTGTGCCTTAAAGACAACAATGTGGAATCAGTTTTCCCAAATCTAACCATGCTCCTCAAGACATAATTATGCTACAATGCCAGTGACAACTGTTTCAATAGAGTAATCATTCTCTACACTGAAGCTGATCAAAACCCAGCTCAGAAACCAATGTGGGGGGGGGGGGGGGGGGGGGGGGAGGCTCTCTGATCCTCTACATGTTACAGATAGATAGATAGATAGATAGATAGATAGATAGATAGATAGATAGATAGATAGATAGATAGATAGATAGATAGATAGATAGATAGATAGATAGATAGATAGATAGATAGATAGATAGATAGATAGATAGATAGATAGATAGACAGACAGACAGACAGACAGACAGACAGACAGACAGACAGACAGACAGACAGACAGACAGACAGACAGACAGACAGACAGACAGACAGACAGACAGACAGACAGACAGACAGATAGATAGATAGATAGATAGATAGATAGATAGATAGATAGATAGATAGATAGATAGATAGATAGATAGATAGATAGATAGATAGATAGATAGATAGATAGATAGATAGATAGATAGATAGATAGATAGATAGATAGATAGATAGATAGATAGATAGATAGATAGATAGATAGATAGATAGATAGATAGATAGATAGCATTAGCAAAGCCTGTGAGAAAAGACAAAACACTCTTGTACTGTAGTAACCTATAAGTTGTATGTTTATAATTATTATGTAATGTATTACTATATATATATACAGTATATATATATATATATATATATATATATATATATATATATATATATATATATATATATATATATATATATATATATATATATATATATTGTATATGTATTGCCTCAATGAGCTGCTGATACAAGGATAGACTATTTAGTAACTAAACTGAGTTTCAATTAAACTAACTGCTTGTTGGTGACATTCTTTATGTAAGATCATTATTTGATTCCTGAAAGTTACTAAAGTAATTATTTCTATCTACAAGTTCAACTCTTCAATAATCTGATGAACAGAAAACATCATAATCAATCATAAATAGACATAGTTTATATGGTCAGGTAACAGTTTTGTGTCACAGTTATGGTTAAGCGTATGGTTTCTCAGCTCTGACTCATATTTCTTTTCCACGCCTTGGTTGTAGAAAATGACGGTAAAAAAAAAAAGGTCTTCCATCTCTATTTTAGGTTAGGGTTGGGTGTGATGTCTCCAATGAGGTTAAAGGACCAGACTAATCTAAATCTGACTTCTCTTCATTACCAGAGATTTTCTCTCTGTCTCTAATGTTGTGATCATAGGTGTATGGTGTGTGTTTTAGCTGATCTCAGCTTACCTTATTAAACACCATTCACACTGACATTGATGTTGAAAAGATTCAGTGAGACTTGAAAATGGTTTGAAAGTCACTATTCATACTGTACGTAATTCACACTTGTGAACACCACTAGGTTGTATATTTTCACTAGCATTACTGTTCTCTGCTACCAGACGTTAAAATACTTGTGTCACTTGCAGTTTCTGCGTTTGCTTGTTGTGAACTCCTGGGTGTGGATTTATAAATGCCTATACTGGTTCCATGACATCATCACGTTAGTCTGACATCATCATCATGACATCATCACGTTAGTCTGAATGAATGAAAACTTTATTTAACAGATTGCAGAATGGGTACAATACAGTACGGCTCAATACATACAATTGTTAAGGGGATGCAGACCAGAGAAAGACGTTTGTCTTGTTTACATCAGCGTCCCCCATTTTCAATTCATAGTGACAGAATCATTCGATTAGATTAGATTAGATTAAAATGTATTGTCATCATACAGTGCAAGTACAGTACAATGAAAATAAGTTGGCATCTAACCAGAGTGCAAATGTATCAGTAAAGTACAATAACAATATACAAAGTACAAGTGATTAAATTAAATGTGATTAAATGTGAAGTTGTATCCAACCAACTTACTGATTATCTTATGAACTTGTCTAACAAGTTCAGTCAAGGCCCTGGTTTTATTAGCAATAGCTCAGATTAAGGCGGCACGGTGGTGTAGTGGTTAACACTGTCGCCTCACAGCTAGAAGGTCTAGGGTTCGATTTCCACTTGCGGACCAGGTTTCCGTTGCCGGGTTTCCCTCGCCAGGTACCCAGGTGGGGTATCTCCCGGTCCTTTCTGTGTGGAGTTTGCATGTTCTCCCCGTGCTCGCAAGGGTTTCCCCTCCCAATAAGATAAACCCAATGGAAAAACATGCAGAACAGATCCCTAACGCTGTCGCGTCCCTGACGAAGACGGACAGGAGTACTTGGATTGGTCCCCGGACGCCGCAGCCCTTGTCTGCTCCCGTTCTTTCACAGGATCCTTCCTGACAAAGTGACTTTATATATCCTCATATATCCTCCCATAGCAGTCTGCTCTAAGCCACAGGGTCCTATGGTCGTACATGTTACAGATAGATAGATAGATAGATAGATAGATAGATAGATAGATAGATAGATAGATAGATAGATAGATAGATAGATAGATAGATAGATAGATAGATAGATAGATAGATAGATAGATAGATAGATAGATAGATAGATAGATAGATAGATAGATAGATAGATAGATAGATAGATAGATAGATAGATAGATAGATAGATAGATAGATAGCATTAGCAAAGCCTGTGAGAAAAGACAAAACACTCTTGTACTGTAGTAACCTATACGTTGTATGTTTATAATTATTATGTAATGTATTACTATATATATATATATACAGTAATACATTACATAATAATTATAAACATACAACTTATGTTGTATATATATATATATATATATTGTATATGTATTGCCTCAATGAGCTGCTGATACAAGGATAGACTATTTAGTAACTAAACTGAGTTTCAATTAAACTAACTGCTTGTTGGTGACATTCTTTATGTAAGATCATTATTTGATTCCTGAAAGTTACTAAAGTAATTATTTCTATCTACAAGTCCAACTCTTCAATAATCTGATGAACAGAAAACATCATAATCATAAATAGACATAGTTTATATGGTCAGGTAACAGTTTTGTGTCACAGTTATGGTTAAGCGTATGGTTTCTCAGCTCTGACTCATATTTCTTTTCCACGCCTTGGTTGTAGAAAATGACGGTAAAAAAAATAAGGTCTTACATCTCTATTTTAGGTTAGGGTTGGGTGTGATGTCTCCAATGAGGTTAAAGGACCAGACTAATCTAAATCTGACTTCTCTTCATTACCAGAGATTTTCTCTCTGTCTCTAATGTTGTGATCATAGGTGTATGGTGTGTGTTTTAGCTGATCTCAGCTTACCTTATTAAACACCATTCACACTGACATTGATGTTGAAAAGATTCAGTGAGACTTGAAAATGGTTTGAAAGTCACTATTCATACTGTACGTAATTCACACTTGTGAACACCACTAGGTTGTATATTTTCACTAGCATTACTGTTCTCTGCTACCAGACGTTAAAATACTTGTGTCACTTGCAGTTTCTGCGTTTGCTTGTTGTGAACTCCTGGGTGTGGATTTATAAATGCTGGTTCCATGACATCATCACGTTAGTCTGACATCATCATCATGACATCATCACGTTAGTCTGAATGAATGAATGAATGAAAACTTTATTTAACAGATTGCAGAATGGGTACAATACAGTAAGGCTCAATACATACAATTGTTAAGGGGATGCAGACCAGAGAAAGACGTTTGTCTTGTTTACATCAGCGTCCCCCATTTTCAATTCATAGTGACAGAATCATTCGATTAGATTAGATTAAAATGTATTGTCATCATACAGTGCAAGTACAGTACAATGAAAATAAGTTGGCATCTAACCAGAGTGCAAATGTATCAGTAAAGTACAATAACAATATACAAAGTACAAGTGATTAAATTAAATGTGATTAAATGTGAAGTTGTAGCCAACCAACTTACTGATTATCTCTTGCAGAATGACTTCCTAGACCCTAATCAGTCAGGATTCAGGACTGGCCACTCCACAGAAACAGCCCTCATTGCGGTCACAGAGGCACTTGACTTAGCAAAAGCGAAAGGCCTCTCCTCTGTCCTCCTCTGTCCTTTGTGTTTCAATGTGGAGTAGATTTCAGTGAGCTTCTATCTGCTCGTACAGACGGGAGCTCGACCCCATTGACTTTGCATTGGCTTGTGGTTAACAATCTAGGATGAGGAACAGCATGGATTGTGCTGAGAAATTACTCCACCGATCAACATCATCATTGCTAAGTAAGAAATTGAAAGATTTAATGATTAATGATGTATTGTAATGTGATGTAATGTAATTTCTAATCAATTAAAATGTTGTCATTGTATAGTTGCGATTAATTTACCATAATCACATTTTGTCTATCTGTCTGCCTGTCTATCTGTCTGCTTGTCT
>NC_140179.1:86197375-86254875 GCF_963971535.1 Notolepis coatsorum | reverse complement strand
CTCACCACCTCGTGACATATGTAAATACAATTTTGTAACACTTTTAAATGAACAAACATGTTCTACTCTCCTTTCTATTTCTCACCCCTTTTTCAACTCTCCATTTCTTACCCCCTCCCTCCGTCCCTCAACCTTAAACCCCAACATTGAGCAACATTCTGATTAATTTGTACTGACTTATTTAAAAATTCTACTGACCTGACATCATGCTAGAAGGGGTATACTATTTCATCTATGGCACAATGAAATCTAATGAGAGGTATGTGGCTGGTTGAAGTTGAAGTGCTATTCTGAGGTCATGCTGAGCATTTAGTCTGTTTCTGTATTTGTTTTTCAGGTATGCTAGAGTAGAAAACCCAGATTCACATAAGTATGTGGTGCCAAACTGAATCAACACATCTACAGCTTTTTTATAAAACAAATACAAAAATCTAATTTTTTTTTTTTTTTTTGACTTTTTATTGGCAACCCAATAAAAACGGGTCCGCGACCCATTTTGGGTCGCGACCCAGAGTTTGGGAAACGCTGGTCTAGAATATCACAATCTAGATGACGTTAGTGTCTAGAATATCACAATCTAGATGACGTTAGTGTCTAGATTAGAATATCACAATCTAGATGACGTTAGTGTCTAGAATATCACAATCTAGATGACGTTAGTGTCTAGAATATCACAATCTAGTTGACTTTAGTGTCTAGAATATCACAATCTAGATGATGTTAGTGTCTAGAATATCACAATCTAGTTGACTTTAGTGTCTAGAATATCACAATCTAGTTGACTTTAGTGTCTAGAATATCACAATCTAGTTGACTTTAGTGTCTAGAATATCACCATCTAGAATAGATGATGTTATGATGTGTCTGATGACTTCAACCAGTAATTAACTGTTTTATCTAGAGCAGGGGTAGGCAACCCTAGGCACGCGTGCCCGCATAGGCACGCGGGGGCATTTTCATTGGCACAGGGGGCAGCATAAAAAAAAGATATATATAAAAAAAAGGATACTTTTTTTTTTACATTTTTTTTTACTTCGCTTTGAAATATTATAGTGAAATATTTTGCACTGTTGTCGCATTTATTTAATTCTCCCACAGGTTCTTTTTTGTAAGTCGACTGTTTTGCACACCTTTATGACAGCTATACAGCTGTTATGGTGCTCAGCTGTCAGCAGTCAGCTGGCCTCCCGCGCCTGCGCGCAGTTCCCAGGTAATCACACAGTGCTGCGGTTGCATTCTGTATGTGCCGTCTTTCATGATGGCAACCCCCGCTAAGAAAGTTAAAGCAAAGGAAATTCGGGCATTCCAGCCCTTGTGGACAGACGACTACGGGTTTGTGTGTCAGAAGGACCGTGCTGTGTGTACTTTATGTTTAGAAAATGTAGTTTGCAGAACGTCAGGTGTGAAACGCCATTTTGAGACGAAGCATCAAAAAAGTTAAGGCAGAATCGATTAAACGTGCCGTGGCCAGGTATGGAAAGCAAGCCAGCACCCTCAAAGTGTTCACGACTGCTAAAAACCACGCAACTGAAGCAAGCTATCGCATTGCTCATTGCATTGCGAAATGTGGAAAGCCATTCACTGATGGCGAGTATATCAAGGAGGCTTTTCTCTGTAGCTCAGATGTTTTGTTTGAAGGCTTGCCAAAAAAAGAGACAATCAAATCAAGGATAAACGATATCCCCATGTCAGCTTGAAGTGTCGAGCGACGCATCAACGAAATGTCAGAAAATATCAGAGAACAGCAAACAGCTGGATTAAAAGATGCTCCGGTGTGCAGCTTAAAGTGACCAACTACAGCCCCCAGATAACGGAGGTCAGTAAAGCAAAACTGTTTGTCTGCATTGCACCCCCGCCCCAACTCAGATTTAGGGTTGATACAACCATCATAATAATATTGTTAATAATAACAATAACAATAATGATGTAATAATGTAAAAATTATCATAAAAAATACCTGATTATGAGAAAAAATATACACGATGCATGGAATATTGTTGATATGGCACAGGCACACTAGTTACAACTATATTTCAAACTGGCACTTCATGTCAAAAAGGTTGCTGACCCCTGATAATGTGCTTACTGTATTGGAACAGTGACTGGAACAGAGGACAGTAATGTATTGTATTGTTCCCTGGTGGTGATGATATCATGTGGTGGGCCATGCAGAGTGAGCGTGTCCGCCACAGCGCTGTGGAGAAGCTTTCTCGCGGTTTTCTGGGTGCTGGAGACGCGTCCGGGTGCCAAACCAGAGTGCAGAGATGAGAGCAGGGATAAAGTAGGTTATGAGTTCATGACTCGTCAGTTTCCAGCACTGATTCAGACGTGTGTTTCTGGAAAACGACTCCAGCCTGACGGTTAAAACCAAGGTGGAAACTACTTCATCTAATGACAAGCTGTTATAACTTATCATATATGTATTAAACAAGAGCACCACACTGAGTGTACAAAATATTAGGATATAATAGTAAGAATTATAATAATTATCATTATTATTATCATTATTATTATTATTTTCATCATCATTATAAGTATCATCATTATTGTTATTTTCATTATTATTGTTATTTTCATTATTATTATTATTATTATTATTATTATTATTATTATTATTATTATTATTATTATTATTATTATTATTATTATTATTATTATTATTATTATTATTATTATTATTATTATTATTATTATTATTATTATTATTATTATTATTATTATTATCATCATCATCATTATAATAATAATAATAATAATAATTATCTAGTATTATTATCTAGTGGCAAAGTTGTCCTACAGTGTCCTACAGTGGCTCAGGAGGTAAAGCGGTTGTCTGGTAATGTGAAGGTTCCTGGTTTGATTCCAGCTCAGGAGTTCTGTTGAAGGCATCACAGCGCAAAGGAAGTCTTTCCAAACAAACTTCATCAACAAAGAAAGTCCACGTTCACGGTTAGCATGGGCTGTCTGTTGTTCACCCTCTCCTCTCGTCACCAACACAGACCCCATAGGCCTACCGGGGGACAAACTGCAATATCTCCTCGCAACGGGAATTGATGGGGTTTATAGGAAATGCGGTCTTAACATGAGGTCACAAAGATCAACATAGCTAGGACATATTGATAGTTTTAATTCATTGATCTGTTGTCAATATCTGTACACTGACGTCAGATGTCTCTGTGTAGACACAGGCCGCCCCAAGAAACGGTCTCTGTGTAAACATACTGTAGGGCCCCATTTGAAACAGTCTGGACAGGTGCATGATGATATCAGAAGCATGCAAAAGCCCACACACACACCGACACACACACACTCACACACACACACACCAACACACATGCACACACACAAATTATATGCCGTCATCTCAGACATCAATGCACACACATAGAGAGACATACACACCCCCCCCCCCTTTTTGTGCTGTCGAGAGTGTCTCACTTTAGCACACACACACACCGACACACACACACTCTAACACACCAACACACACACACACACACACACACACTCTAGCACACTAACACACATGAACACACAGAAAAGCATCTGATAAGGAGAGCGGAGGAATCAGCCCCTCCTTTCCCCCATCTAAGCAAACACCAGCACACACACACACACACACACACACACCACACAGACATCAATGCATACACACCGAGAGAAATACACACACCATCTGATAAGGAGAGCGGAGGAAAACAGCCCCTCCTTTTCCCCATCTAAGCAAACACCAGCACACACACACACACACACACACACCACACACACATTCATGGATACACTCAGAGAGGGATACACACAACATTCTGACGAGAAATGTATAAATGATGTGACGATGTATTGACGAAACCACCACTTGGCACTGGCTCGCTCGGTGTGCGGAGGTGCGTGGTCCGGATTGTGATCTACTTGTGCTGTGACGGTTCAGTAAAACTCTGCAGATTGCCATCTGACTCTGTCTCACTCTCTGTTCACCTCGCCGACATTCAATCAAAGAACTATGAGGGAATTCCTTTCAAATGGGGGCTCGACCGGGATTGGTGATCGGAAAGAGGTGAGCAGAGACCGAGTAGATTATCTGCAGAGTTGGCACAGGATGAGTAGATCATAATCTGTATTTTTTTTTTTTTTTTTTTTGTCTTCTTGTCCGTGTCGTGCATTTATTGGTCCAGGTCGAAACGAGAGCCGGTGCTTTTTCTTCAAATGACGAGGTGAGCTGAAAACCCATTACTAAATGTTCAGCAAATTGGCAAATTCCAAATTTAGAATAGGTGTGTCATTTGAATGAAATATGCCTGCATAGGATTTCGTGCAGTTGTTGTTTTCTTTATCGAGTGAAGGTCTGATAAATAGGGTTTGAGGCCTAAGGTCTGATAAATAGGGTTTGAGGCCTAAGGTCTGATAAATAGGGTTTGAGGCCTAAGGTCTGATAAATAGGGTTTGAGGCCTAAGGTCTGATAAATAGGGTTTGAGGCCTAAGGTCTGATAAATAGGGTTTGAGGCCTAAGGTCTGCCAAATAGGGTTAGAGTCCCCGGGTTAAAGTCCCACCAGAGGTTAAAGTTCCCATCAAAGGTTAAAGTCCTGAGAGGGTAAGACGGGGGTTGAAATTCAGAGAAGGTTAGAGGCCTGGGGTGGGGGTGGTTGTGGTAAGAAAATGTGTGGATGTGGAAAAGCAGTGTTTTAACAGGGATTTTGTGTCTAATGGCTAATTGGATCTTAACGGAAAGGATTGAAGACAAATAATTTCTGCAAATCTTTAAGATTACTATCGTGACGGGGTTGGGATCATTAGGGGATACAGAACTGATGCTTTCTTTTATTTCTAATTTGGACTGATGCAATAGAGAGGAGCACTTTTAGCATCCTATTCGGTTGTTATACACACGAAATTGTTGCAATTTAACAGTATGTAGTTCATTTAATATGCTATACTGAATTCCATTATTACATGGTTTGGATAAAGGCATGTTACCATTGTTACTTAGCTCATCCTATTTGGTTTTAACCACACACATGAAATTGTCACAGTCTAATAGTATATATAGGTCATGATTGTAAATTTTTATTTAATTACTCTGGGCGAAGTTTTATGTATTATAAGGCTGTGTGTAGTCTGTTCTCTCAGTCTTAGCTCCTCTCGCTCTTGAGCGTGACCTTTGCTCTTTAAGGGGCCCACACACACACTCGTGCAATTGTTACCCAGCACACACGCACGGCGTGACTCGTTGGAGGTTGCTGCCTATCTCCCATATTAGAGACGGAATAGATTGGTAGGGCTACTCTCTCTCAAATCAATTCAGGCCCCACGCTGGGATTGATTGATCGCTGATCGCTGTCACCAGCTGATAGACTGAAAACAGTCACCGTGCCAGCCTGTGCCACGCCCTGCAATTGGCAACTCTAAATTTATGAATATTTGTCATTTAATGAAGAAGGATACCTGTGTCAGCACAACCCCATAGCCTAGGTGTTTCTGAGGACACAAAGTCCAAATAATATGGTGAACCGGTTTCATACATTTTTCTTTTATTTTCTTCCGTTTGATATACATAGTATACGGTAAAGGTTTTAAAAGTGGGGTTAGAGTCCCCGGGTTAAAGAACCCTGGTTAAAAGTCCTCCGTGGTTAAAGGCCTATATAGCACCGTTCCACGTAGCCCACGTAGTCACGGCTGCATTTTTATAGGGGTGACAAAAGTATGAAGTTCCATAGTGATGGGTAAAGCCATGTGTCCAGTCGAGTCAAGTGGATATATGAATATTCATCACGGAACACAAACCCAGTGCGTTATGTTGTTGATAAGGAGGCCACTATCATTATATTAAAATTAATAAGTGGTAGGGAGGCCAACCTATTATTATTAGAATAAATATCGTCCATGTTGCATTAGTGTGCTGCTCTGTGGTAGAGGGATGCGGCCGCGGAGCGAGGGAACAGGTCTCTCTCCACATTGCAGTTTAATCATGATCCAATTCTTTAGCGGAGTTCTCACTCGCTGTCTCAGCACACATGAAGCGCGCACCGCGCACTGCTGCTGCTGCTGCTGCTGCTACCCCCTCCCCACCTGTTGCATGTAAACAGAGGCTATTGCCTCACCGTGACGTTAGTCTAGTCAGTGTGGGACCTTCGTGAGATAACGTTAGCTACCGTTACAAAGTGACCCAGTCAACTATTCACTTAGTTTAATACATGACTTTGAGGCATTGTGTAACGTTATCCAGCCGGCTAGCTACGGATAGCTCCCGACATCAACAAATCCATCAGCAATAGTCCAGTGCATAATACCTCGGTTGGCTAGGTAACTAGTCACTACGAAATGTCGCAGTAAACTAAATAGTTCACTGAGGCGTTGTCCCAACGCCATCCAGCAGTAGCTACAGAAAGCTCCTGGCATCAATGTCATACAAGCGTCCTGCAAGCTACCTACAACAACAAGAACATGCGTATTCGAGTCCCTGGTTTACATCGCATGAGTGAGGGCTGCTGACTAGGGTCCAGGTGCAGCGCCGGAGAATTCTTTTGCATGCTGATTCTGAATGTAGCGTTTAGGGTCCAGCTGCACCCCCGGAGAATCCTTGCTCGAGTATACACACAGACAGTGGAGCTGTTTGCAGACAGCGAGGTGGCGATGTCTCGCAGATAATACAACTACAAGTATGATTATATAATATATATATATTTTATTCAAAATAATAATTATATAATTTTTTTTAATCAAAAACAATCGATATAAATAATGGTAAAATAGTTATTTAAAAATTTGCCCCTAAAAAAAAAAAAAAAAAAATTTTTTGCCCCTAAATTTCTCATTTAGGGGCAAGTGTGCCCCTAAGTGAAAAAGCTTAGCGTACAGCCCTGTGGGGGCTATGGGTCTTACGTCTAGGTCAGGCATTATAACTCAGCTACAATCAATGGGCGCAGAGAGATTTGTGTCGATGTCAATCCGTGACGTAGCATTTTTTAAAGAAGGTATGTTGCGAAATGGGGCAGGAGAAGGAAGGGTGATTACGTTTCCCCCCCTCAATCCCCATTAATCTGTCTTGTGTTCCCTCTCTCTTAGGCCTAAGGGGGAGTGGGTGTAGACTGGAATTGGCTGAGATTAGGGGTAGAAAGGCCTAATACGATACTAAGTGCATGTCTTAAGATTCCAACTAAAACATGTGTGTTGATACAGGTATGAAAGGTTGTTGTGTTTGAGTGATAGATTTTGTTTGTCATGGTTTATTAATAGGTGGTATGAGAAGGTATTAGTAGGTGTAATAGGTGGTATGAGGAGGTGGTATGAGAAGGTATTAGAAGGTTGTATGAGGTGTGGTGGCGACACCTAGCGGGCAGATACTGTCACATCGCTCCCTGGTAGCGTCTGCTAAAATGTCTGGGCGTGTTAACTCCTAAATCAGGGAAGACTGGTTAAATATATATGTTTGTTTTTCTCTCTCTGGTTTAATCAGACTGATTGTATTCAAACTTCCGCTCTTCTTGTTTTATGCTTTTTATTGTATTTAAAATACCCGCAGGGGGAGTTTTATTTCTAAAGATTTCTAATTTTATTTCCTCTCAATTCGTTGTTTCTATGGCGTGACGAGCTATCATTCTACGTACCGATCCAGACTGAAAAGCCAGTCGATCCTCAACTCTTTGCGCGCTTTCCCCACGTGGACCGTCTGGTCGGTCACGACTCTAAAAAAATCATAATCTCCATCATCACTTTAATCATGATGTAATTAGACGATACCAAATTACATAACAAAGTTGTTTTGTTACAGAGACTACATACACTGCAAGGGGAAGGGAATCCTCAACGTTCTCATGGTGTAACTAATAACAACTCTGACCAGGAAATATAATACAATTATATAAATAATACTGTCACGGTAGGGCGGGCCATACTTTTTTTTTTTTGGAAAATCAATGGAGTGGGGTGTCTAAAATATGTGTTTTCTTGTGGGGAATTCAAATATGGGATTATTTTTCGAATCGGATAACTCCTACCTACATTGTTTTGGATTTCAAAATGGCCGATTTGACCATTTTCCACCCCTTGGCCATACATGGATGCCAACATGAATCTGAAGGAAATCCTAACATGCAAGGTATCTAAATGATGTGTTTCTTAATGGGGAATTCAAATATGAGTTCATTGTTGGCATAGGATAACTCTAACCTACATCATTTTGGATTTCAAAATGGCCGATTTTACAATTTTTCACCCCTTGGCCATACATGGATGCCAACATGAATCTGAAGGAAATCCTAACATGCAAGGTGTCTAAATGATGTGTTTCTTAATGGGGAATTCAAATATGAGGTAATTTTTGGGATAGGATAAATATAACCTGCATAATTTTGGATTTCAAAATGGCTGATTTTACCATTTGAACCCATTGGTATTGTATTACAAATTTGCAAAGATAAAAAATATATGGGAAATCATTTATAATGACAAAGCCATCAAATGTATTAACAAGTGAACTGTATATAACTGGATACAACTCCAAAGATCAATAATAATAATAATACTAACAATAATAAATTGTATTTGTAATGCACACAAACACCTAAGTGCTAAATCTCGATCTCCTGACTTCTTGAACTTTGCCAGGTTCCAATATCTTGATTGGACTCATTCTTGGATGGCAAGATCTCCTACTGTACTGCTTTAGCCACCAACCTACAAACACAAACTTAAAGTCAACGTCAGCCATAAATAGGTGAGCTCTTTCCAGAACTACTCAGCAGAAACCTCTGTAACCATTTTAACAAACGTCTCAATGTATTGAGAAAATCCATGGGCCTCCATCAATCCTCTATCTTCTTAAATTTGATCAGGTTGCACAAGTCCTGCTTGGATTCATTCTTGGACATCAGCCTCCTGCTGGTCTCCTGAGCCCTGATCCCTCCATCCCTTTTTTCTTGTGAAAAGTACTTAGCAGAGGCCTCAGTCACCATTTTAACAACCCTCTCGATGCTTTGTGTGTGGCAAGGCCAGTCGAGAACCTCCATGGGGGTGTTGATTAAGGTCTTCACCTCGGAGGTGCTTAGGGAGCAGGTGAGAGGTGGCTCTGACAAATCTTCTGACCAGCTGATTAAGCCACCAATGCTGGAAGCGTCACTATTGATGTGAGGTGTTCTTCTGATCCTGACACAGGAGTCTCCCAGCTGAGTGTCTGGATCC
Organism: Notolepis coatsorum; assembly: GCF_963971535.1. Classification (NCBI taxonomy): domain Eukaryota; kingdom Metazoa; phylum Chordata; class Actinopteri; order Aulopiformes; family Paralepididae; genus Notolepis; species Notolepis coatsorum. The sequence goes on along the minus strand of NC_140179.1, from coordinate 86,245,699 downwards.
CCCTCTCCCCTGATGGCCAGGATTATCTCCACCCCCTCAATTCTCTCTTTTTGATCCTCAGAGCACAGCAGTGTTTGGAGGATGGCTTCACTGTGGGCATACCAAGCAGATCTTCTCACAGTTGGCATCACAACATCCAGCACCTCCTTCCTCTGAGACTTGAGGCAGTCCAGCTGAAACAGGATGTGCCTAGGCCCGTCGATCCAGGAGTGCTTGACCTTCATGTTGAACCAACATGGATAATACACTCCAATGATGAATTCCACAATGCATTGTAGATTATTCAGGTTCTTTCTTTTAAGTTGATGCTTTGACACCCAGAGCCTGAGGAGTCTGTTTGCTGTGGTGAGCCAGCGGCTGTGGTTTACCGGTCCAATCTCCAGCAGAGCCAGCCTTGCAGAAAGCACTCCATCCCTGATTGCACAGACCAGCTTATAGCCATAGTGTTGATCAGTTGAGAGATCTTGAATGATCTTCTCAGGCAGCTTGATCAGCGGAGGGCCAAGAAAGATCCTGGTGAAGTTAGGATTGATCTCCAAGTCTGTAACAGAATCAAGGAGCTGTCCTATTGGCCCAGACAATTTGTTGTCTGACAGAGTAGCCCCATCAACTTCAACAATGAGACGGCGCAGTGGAAGTTCACCAGTGTGCAGGTTGCACACCAACCAGACCAGCTTTCTCCCCAGGTGCAGCTCCAGCTTCCGCATTACACCTGCCTTCACTCCAGTGTTGACATTGGTCGAGTCTCCTCCAATGGCCCACAAGGTCTTATCAAAACCTCTCTCTTTCAGCCAGGCAAACAGGACCTTAGCAATCTTCTCTGCATGGGACTCCTCTTTAGTTGCTTTCTCTGGTGTAAAGTGGAACAGATAGTTGCTGCCAGGCTCACTAGCAACACTATAGTGTTCTTCCTTGATCTTTGCAGGAAAAGATTGGTCACTGCCCTCAGCTTCCATCATCACATTGGTCATGTCAATCCGGCCATCAAAGAGGATACAGGAGATCCCCCCCCTCCTCCCTGCACTTCTCCTCAAACTTTTCCCCCAGCTCTTGCATCAACTTTTCTTGTGCTCTCTTAACCTTGTTCTTATCAATCACTTTACTTGCGTCATCTTCTAAGATGAGTCCTGCATCAATCAGAGCTGCAGTTGCTATAGCTGCAGTTGGCCTTAGACCTATGCCATACCTTACACTAGCAAGGGCGATGTTTGGAATCTCATCATAACTTTTTCCGTAGCTTTGCTGAAGCTGCAGGGTCAGTTTCAGGAATGAGCTCAACTTCAGGGACTGTAAGGAAGCTCTCAACATCCTTCCTGGCAACCTTGTCTGCTGCTGCAAAGCTTTCTTCTTTGCCCCCTCTCCTTTTCTCTGCCTTCTTTTCCATCCCCTGCCTTTCCAATGTTTTAAGAAGATAGAGGATTGATGGAGCCCCATGGATTTTCTCAATACATTGAGACGTTTGTTAAAATGGTTACAGAGGTTTCTGCTGAGTAGTTCTGGAAAGAGCTCACCTATTTATGGCTGACGTTGACTTTAAGTTTGTGTTTGTAGGTTGGTGGCTAAAGCAGTACAGTAGGAGATCTTGCCATCCAAGAATGAGTCCAATCAAGATATTGGAACCTGGCAAAGTTCAAGAAGTCAGGAGATCGAGATTTAGCACTTAGGTGTTTGTGTGCATTACAAATACAATTTATTATTGTTAGTATTATTATTATTGATCTTTGGAGTTGTATCCAGTTATATACAGTTCACTTGTTAATACATTTGATGGCTTTGTCATTATAAATGATTTCCCATATATTTTTTATCTTTGCAATTTTGTAATACAATACCAATGGGTTCAAATGGTAAAATCAGCCATTTTGAAATCCAAAATTATGCAGGTTATATTTATCCTATCCCAAAAATGACCTCATATTTGAATTCCCCATTAAGAAACACATCATTTAGACACCTTGCATGTTAGGATTTCCTTCAGATACATGTTGGCATCCATGTATGGCCAAGGGGTGAAAAATGGTAAAATCGGCCATTTTGAAATCCAAAATGATGTAGGTTAGAGTTATCCTATCCCAAAAATGAACTCATATTTGAATTCCCCATTAAGAAACACATCATTTAGACACCTTGCATGTTAGGATTTCCTTCAGATTCATGTTGGCATCCATGTATGGCCAAGGGGTGAAAAATGGTCAAATCGGCCATTTTGAAATCCAAAACAATGTAGGTAGGAGTTATCCGATTAGAAAAATAATCCCATAGTTGAATTCCCCACAAAAAAACACATATTTTAGACACCCCACTCGATTGATTTTCAAAAAAAAAAAAAGTATGGCCCGCCCTACTGTCACGGGGTCCAATGAGCAGACTAGTATGAATGGAATCCAAGTGTGTTTCAAGTTGTTCGCATATTGTTGTCTAATTACACTGTAAATACAGAAATGGAGGGGATGCTGGGTACCAGATGATGGTGAATGGAGGGGAGGCTGGGTGTGTAGGTGATGGAGAGGGTGGTATGTATGGTATGGACGAGTTGGAGGCCCTGTTGGGGATGCATGGAGAGGATGCCCACGAGGCGACTGCAGGATCCGTGCTCAAGGCACCGGCCTATGAGGAGCCCTTGGAGGATGCACCGGCCGGCTCTCCTCCCCGTCTCTTTCCTGTCCAGCTGGGGTCCCCCGTGTCTGAGCCACCGGACTCTGCTGACATGATGGCATCCGGGGATGAGGATGTGGGGGAACCAACTGCAAGTTTCTATGAGGTCGTGGTAGGGTTGTGAGAATGGGGACAAGATATTTTTTTTTCTTTTCTTTTTATTATTAGAATATTGTCTACTCATGGAATATTGTATACTCTGATGTGGGACAATGTGTGTTTTGTTTTGATTTGGTTTATGTGAATTTTAGTCTGATTTTCTAATGATCCTTCGGCATAGAGATTGCAACCATTGAAAATCATTGCATTATTTTTTTTCTTCTTTTTCATTTGTGAGTTTGGGTGATGGTGACGGAATATGACGCTGATATGCCCCGACTGTGAATCTGAAATTGAGTGGTTCTTTGCGCATTTTTATGTATTTCAATCAATGGGTTTTCTCATAAATAAGTCTGGATGCATTGTACTGGTTGTTGAGTAAGCTATGTGGTGTTCTGTGTTCTGTGAATCTGAAAGGCTGTCGGGTTGGGGAGCGACCATGGACGCGATGGGGAACGGTCGGCTGTCATCCACTTCCTTGGGGACGCTGTGGTCATGCTGAGAACCGTACCGAGGCCCTTCTCCGCCGGTGGTGGGGTGGAAATGAAACCCGGCCGATATCACGAGATGTCACGAGCTGTCGCTCGGTCGCCTGGAAATGTAGGGCTGGTGCCGGATTGAGGGGGAGGGGCCGGCAACAGGACTTCGGCCTGAATTCAGTATGATGCAGTGTCCTCTGGGGGAGGTGATGGCTGACTGACGAGGAGCGCTCTCTGCCTGATGGCCTGCGGGGGAGTGGTGTTGAGACTGTGAGATTCACAGTCTCAAAGGGGGATTGTGTGAACTGTGTGGACTCCACACAGCAACTGAATGGTGGACTCAACAACTGAATAAATTACTGAATTTAAATAATTAATTGAAATAAGAATATTAGAATAATAGATGAGAAAGTGTAAATTGATTGAAATTATGCAAAATGTGACTGAACTAAAACTGGACTGTCTTAAAATATGGTTGATATTGTGCAGAATAACACTGACCTGTCTGAACTGTCTTACATAGTATTTCAGGCATGTACATCATGCGAAAGCGGTCAAGCATCATTTCCATATTTTACAGGTCCTGGTTAGGGTTAAATCAACGTCAGTTTATTGTTATTTTTTTTGTGTTTTCATTCCTCTATGAATTTATATTGTGTGATTGTAATTAGTATTTCACGGGTTGATCTATGGCCTGCCTTGGATTAAGTGCAGGTCTGGTGTATTGATGACAGTGTTGGTGGTCATCCGATATGTAGGTATATGTCAAAGCGATGTACTCTATTTGTTCCTGACCTTGGCGTTTTGACAGGTCCATGCTTAGTGTATGTCTTGGTGATTGATGGTTGTGTCATATTGTTGGGTGCACAATGAATTGTTGTGTTGACATATGGATTTATATGTCAAAAGGGGGATTGATAGTTTTAATTCATTGATCTGTTGTCAATATCTGTACACTGACGTCAGATGTCTCTGTGTAGACACAGGCCGCCCCAAGAAACGGTCTCTGTGTAAACATACTGTAGGGCCCCATTTGAAACAGTCTGGACAGGTGCATGATGATATCAGAAGCATGCAAAAGCCCACACACACACCGACACACACACACTCACACACACACACACCAACACACATGCACACACACAAATTATATGCCGTCATCTCAGACATCAATGCACACACATAGAGAGACATACACACCCCCCCCCCCTTTTTGTGCTGTCGAGAGTGTCTCACTTTAGCACACACACACACCGACACACACACACTCTAACACACCAACACACACACACACACACACACACACTCTAGCACACTAACACACATGAACACACAGAAAAGCATCTGATAAGGAGAGCGGAGGAATCAGCCCCTCCTTTCCCCCATCTAAGCAAACACCAGCACACACACACACACACACACACACACCACACAGACATCAATGCATACACACCGAGAGAAATACACACACCATCTGATAAGGAGAGCGGAGGAAAACAGCCCCTCCTTTTCCCCATCTAAGCAAACACCAGCACACACACACACACACACACACACCACACACACATTCATGGATACACACAGAGAGGGATACACACAACATTCTGACGAGAAATGTATAAATGATGTGACGATGTATTGACGAAACCACCACTTGGCACTGGCTCGCTCGGTGTGCGGAGGTGCGTGGTCCGGATTGTGATCTACTTGTGCTGTGACGGTTCAGTAAAACTCTGCAGATTGCCATCTGACTCTGTCTCACTCTCTGTTCACCTCGCCGACATTCAATCAAAGAACTATGAGGGAATTCCTTTCAATATGACCTTGCAAGAAAGATGTGTCGGTATCGAGTAAGTAAACATCTAGTGAGCCCATCAGGCTCCCCACTCCTCTCTTTCCTTTTTTTGTATCTACTTTTTCTCCTCAATTTTTTCTGCATTTTTTCTCCCATCCCAATTTAGTCGTTATGCCAATTCCCCCCTCCCCTTCCTGGTCGTTGCGCACATTTGCCCCCCCCCCACTTGCCGGTCTAGGGAGCCCTGAAGTCTATCACATGCATCCTCCGATACATGTGGAGACAGCCAGCCGCTACTTTTCACCTAACAGCGAGGACTCTCACTGGGGAAGTGTAACGCGTGGGAGGATCACACTATACCTTCCCCAATTCCCTCCCTCGCTGTGCAGGCGCACTGACCGACCTGTAGGAGTCACTGTTTACAACGACCAGGATACAACCCACCGGCTTGCCACCCGCTGACACTGCCAAGCCGGAGGCACCGCTGACAGCGGGATTCGATACCAGTGTCTCTGCGGTGGTAGACAGACGCTTAGTCCGCTGCGCTACCCGGCCGCGCCCCACTCCTCTCTTTCTATCTCTATCCTTAACCCGGTGTATCCGATCAAAACCAGAACATCTCGGGGTGCCCGAGTGGCGCACCGCATACTGCGTAGCAGACCTACGTGGCCGACCCGGGTTCGCCTCCCGCTCCCGGACGGATTTGCCCCATGTCCTCCCCCACATGCTCTCCCGTTCTCCCTGTCCTCTGTGTCGGTCATGTCTTTTTTTTTTTTAATGTTTATTTTTTGGCGTTTTATCGCTTTATTTCTACTGGGCAGTCCAGTAGAGAGAGACAGAGGAGGAATGGGAGACAGAGTGGGGGGAAGACATTCGGCAAATAACGACGGGTTCGGAAATCGGACCCGGGTCGGCCGTGTCGCGGCTGAGCGCGCTATGTGGTTCGCCACTGGGGCGCCCCCTGTGTCGGTCATGTCTGACCATAAAAGCTGTAAAAATGCTAAAAATAAATCTTAAAAAAGAAACGTCTCGTTATGCTCCTCTTTACCCATTAATCGTACCAACTTGATTGCAATTAAGAGTGCCTGAAGGTTGGTCTTAGATAGGTAGAACATTTGTTCTCTGCCAACCAAAGCTCTTTTGGTTAATGAGTTGATTACAGACCATATAATAGTCTCGATATGCTGGGCCTCTGTGAGATGTGGCTTAAACCTAATAATAATAATAATAATAATAATAATAATAATAATAATAATACTTCGTTTTATATAGCGCCTTTCAAAGGACCCAAGGTCGCTTTACATAAGGGGGGGGGGGGACTAATGACTTCCTGCCTTTAAACTAGGCTTCCCCCCCTAATTTCACTAACTCAATACACTTCACAATTCACTAACAATATCACACGCACCTCCAAAAAAGGAGGCGGAGTTGCTTTGATTTATGATTCCAAGCTCAACTTTCTCTCCGACTCAAATTGTACGTTTTCCTCATTTGAGGTGCTCCTGATGCGTCCCTCTCCCCCTATCAGAAAGTGTGCTGGTCTGGTAGGGATGTCCGATATTATTATCGGCCGATATTGGCATTAAAATGTGATATTGGAAATGATCGTTATCGGTTTTCAAAAAAGATTATTTTTTTTACATTTATTTAACCTTTATTTACCCAGGCAAGCAAGTAAGAACAAATTCTGATTTTATTTATTGTCAAAAGTATGCATAATGTTGTGTTAATTCCACGACAAGAGATATGTAAGGGATAATGTACGAGGTCATTGTCGCAAAATAATTGACCGACACAGAGTTTAAAATACTGAGCCGCCTCGGCGAGGTGTTTTAAACGTCAGTGAAGGTCAATTATTTTGCGACAATGATCGAGTATAGCTCTGTGTAGCAGTGTCTGATTGCACTGATGTCAGTGGGCTTGATTGCGAACAGCTGCGCACAGCGGTCATTATTGTTCCACAGAGGTCCGTTATCGGGTAATATCGGACCTCTGACGCGCGCTATTGACCAATCACAAGCAAGCATTTCGGCGAATGTGAAAACGCCATGTAATAAGTAACGTTTTCACATTCACCGAAATGCTTGCTTGTGATTGGTCAATAGCCCCCCAACAGCGGTCATTATTTTTCAATAATGACCGCTGTTTTTTCAATAATGACCGCAGTGCGCAGCTGTTGGCAATCAAGCCCACATCAGTGCAGCAAATCAGACACACCTGCCGCGCTGTACTGACAGCGGAGTGTCAGCGGAGCCAGAACAGAGGCTGCCCGCGATAATAATAATCACTTTATTTGGGCTGACAGAGTCACAGAACAACTGCGATTTGTCAAATGAATTAGGTATATTGTTAGTAAGTTAGCCATGTAATAAGCGGGATAATGTATAGCCTACTCGGTCATTGTCGCAAAATAATTGACCTTCACTACGTTTAAAACACCTCGGCGCGGCGCCTCGGTATTTTAAACTCCGTGTCGGTCAATTATTTTGCGACAATGACCTCGTAGCCATACATTATCCCTTACTTAATTACCTGAAATAATTCCGTTTTTGGGGGGGGGGGACCCTGCATATATCGGTATCGGTTGATATCGGTATCGGAAATTAAGAGTTGGACAATATCGGTATCGGTAAAAAAGCCAATATGGAGCATCGCTAGTTTCTACTGTACCTCCACTTCATCCTTTGTAATGACTGTCCTTTATCGTCCACCATCGACGACCTCATCTGAGAAGTGAGGTCTCCACTGAGGTTAAGGTAAGGGTTAAGGTTAGGGTTAAGGTAAGGTAAGGCTTAGGTTTATAAACACAGAGGTTAAGGTTAGGGTTAAGGTAAGGCTTAGAAGCACATTAGTCAGATATGTCTTGGGCTTCATATTCTACATCTCTGTCAACACTTTTTATTTATATGCTGTTTAATCCAACGGAAAGTTACTACATGTTCTAAAAGGACAAACTGAGAAGCATGCTAGATGCAATGTTATTTTTTTTTTTAGATAACAGCCAGTCATTCCAAGAAACCTCTGAATATCTTATCTAGGTCAGTATAAGCCAAGCAGGTCTTATCTAGGCCAACCAGTGTTTCTGAAAATGGCTCCTGGAAGTCCATTGGTTCCTTCAGTCAAATCTGCTGAGTGAATTGTCAGTAACACAGAACATCTAAATTAAATTTAATCTCCTCATGTCTCTCTGCAACCCGCCCCCCCCCCCCCCCCCCCCCCCCCCCCCCCCCCGCCCCGTCAAACTGAAACTAGCCAGGATGTGGACTTCAAAAAGACGACATTGCTCTGCTGACATCACCCATCCAATAATAATCTGGTGTTTGAAGATAAGATCTAGTAGTTCTAGATAAGATCTGGTCCATCTTGTTTCAGTAGACACAGATACCACCTTGCATTAGACTTCTAAGGACCTTGATAACATCTAGTATTGTTCTGTGGTCTCAGATAACATCGTGTGGCTCCAGACAATGGACACAATTCTCAAATAAGTTGACATCAGACCAGGCATGTCGGGTTAGGGTTAGAGCATGTTGTCGTGGACCCTGGTGTGTAACTGGGTCCATTTACATCACACAGGCTTCTGTTGGCCTTTCGGAATGTAGGAAATTCTGATTTGTAGGTGGATTTTTTTGGGGGGCAGTTTTATTAAACGATGAACATTCAAGGACCCCCAACATGTCAACAACGGAGGATGGATTGGGAATGCTAGCTATGTCTGGATTATGCATTGAAACTTGAAAGACAGTAGATACTATTCTAATAAAACGTTGTTCCAACTTGTGTATTGTTTTCATAACATTTTACTAAGATTGTACTCCATACCGACATCACAGGTGAGCTTGCTAGCCATTAGATGGCTAACATTAACGTGATATTAACGTGAGATCTATCCGACCACAATTTGATTCCAAGTTTATTACATGCCTCACTTGGTGCTATCCAATTCAAAACAACAAACCAAGGTGGCAAGCTCTCACATCTTGTCGGAAAAGTCTCACGAAAGTATTTCTCTGGTCTGCATCCCCTTAACAATTGTGTGTATTGAGCCGTACTGTATTGTACCCATTTTGCAATCTGTTAATAAGGTTTTCAATCAATCAATGTCAGACGTCCTCTCCATAAAAACGATTGAATTGCTCAGAATTTAATTTTATGTCCCCAATAGGACATAATGTTATTAATATTATTCCCCAGTATGACACAATAAACACCCAATGACCCCCCCCCCCAACCCAAAGTCCAAAAGGTTACATTGAATAATAATTTCCCCACTGTTTGGTATGGGGGGGGGGGGGGGGTGTATTCACAGTGGGAAAGATTGAGTGCTGCATGCATGTGTGTAATTGTTGCAAGGAACCAAGCAATAACATTTTCAGAGACAAGTTGGTTGAAATGTATTAACAGTTTGTTGCAGTGGGCTAATTTAGATGGCCCAGAAAGCAACATTGCACAATTGGCTGTTGGGAATTAGTAAACAAGACGAAAGTCTTTCTCTGGTCTGCATCCCCTTAACAATTGTGTATTGAGCTGTACTGTATTGTACCAATTCTGCAATCTGTTAATAACATTTTCAATCAATCAATTAGTCATTCTAGCACTGCCACACTTTAAAAGATAGGAGTGCGTCACCTTGTTTGTAGAGCTATAACTATATTCTATATTATAGCTATGGATACAATACTATGGCCCATTTGACATCACCTATCTATCGTTCAATATGTGAAAAAGAATACATTTCTTCATCCATATGTTCCCGTGTTATACCGTGGTGAATATAAGTATGGTTATAGCGCGGCCTGGGGTAATTCCCGAACGGCTGAGTAATAGCCTTATACGTCAATTCTACTATAAACGTTGCAGTTTCTTGCCTGTACACGCTAATATTCCCAAATCACATCTATGTCATAGGTATTATGTTTTATCATGAATGCATGAAAGGGGGGGGTCGTTTCTGATTATTTGATTGGCAGTAACGGCATCCGTATTGAACACTAAAAACTATTTTCAGCCCGATCGGTATAAAAGCATTGCACGATCAAGCTAAAATTGACATCAGATTACCTTTGATCAGGAGCATTCCAAAAATAATATTCCAATTGTTTGATCGCCATCAGGTACATCCAATGTCCATTTGGTCCACGGCATAACCCACCACAACATATGGATCAGGGATATTTGACGCGCTTCAAGGCAACCAGGAGAACCGCTAGACGGGCCTGACAAAGAAAAGTGAGCCCGTGACATTTGACCGTTGCACAGGCTACGATACAAGGTTTCAAAGGGTGCTCGATACTGCCGTCTAGCTGGATGCGGCCGGTATTGCACTTTGGCGGTCTCAGACTCATTCCCTATGGTAACACCAAGGTCCCTGGATGAATCATGAATACAAATATCAAAAAACTATCAAATAACGAGTATACTCGTTGTTGGCGTTCAAGCGTCGGCTCCCAATAACGAGTAAACTCGTTGTAGGCAGGGAATGAGTTAAAACATAATAACATTGAAGAGAACAGGCCAATTCCAGATGTGCCAGCTAATAAAGGCTACCACAGAGAATGCTACATGCAATTTGCTAATATAAGGAACATAGCCTGCAAGAGGAAGGAACAATTGACAAAGACCACAAAAGGTTTGTACCAAATGCAATTTACTTTAAACATGTGATTAATGTATTTCTTTATGGGTGTAAGAAATGTGTATTCATCCTGTAACATGGGCACAGCATCTATTATATGAGTCAAGGTCAGATCTAGCCTGGAATAGAGAACAGAATGTTGATTTTGTGATGTGTAACTAGTACAGTGCAGGGGTGTCCAGGGCCCAGAGAGTAGAGAGCTGTGTGAGAGTGGTCCCCGACTCCCCGGACAGCTTCTGTGAGAGAATGACCATCCTTATCCCCCATGTTCAAAAGTTGAGCTCTGCAGATTAGCCTGGCCCCACTTCTATCCAGAACATTATATAAGGGGACTGCACATTGTTGCACATAATGGTTCTGGATATGGAGCAGGGCCAGAGTCACCTCAAGAGCTCAATCTTTGACGATAGAACCCTCAGGCTAGGTTAGATCAGGCCTAAGATATCTGTTGTGTGGTCCAGAGTTGAGCATATGGGGAAACAGAAAAACAATCAATACATTAAGGAGCATAGTTACTACAATAGATAACGTTATTCATCACATTAACTCTCTATCTATGCCCCCCCCCACACACACACACACACACACGTTGTTTCCCTTTAAAATGTAGAAGACGCAGAGGCACACACAGCAGAACACGATACAGCACCACCAAAGAGTAGACTCCTCCACTCAACGACAACTACTACCACCAACAAAGAAAAACCACATCTCCTGGGGCGCCCTCGTGGCGCACCGCATAGTGCCTCGCACACCTACGCGGCCGTTCCGGGTTTGCCTGCCGCTCCCGGTGATATTTGTCGCATGTCTTCCCCACATCTCCTCCCGTTCGCCCTCTCCTCTATCGGTCCTGCGTGACCAGAAAAGCTGTAAAAATAAATAAATAAATAAAAAACCACATCTCCTTCCAGTCCAATGTATAATATGCAGACGTGAGAAATATTTCACAGAAAGTCACAGTCGGAAGAAGGTCAAGGAGAGTCTTACAACATGTGAAACACTGACAGCTGGTAGGCTGTGTGATGCAGCAGAGGCCTGCAAAGATGAGCACCTGCTCCTCCATACGTGGGGTGGATCTGGTTGCTGCAGAGGCAAAGTACCATTTCAGATGTTACAGAGATTACACAGTATTTCTGTACAAGAAAAACAAGTATCAAACAGGATACAAGCACTTCTGTGAAACAGTGGTGGAGGAGAGGTTACTAAAGAAACGGAAGGTGCTCAAGCTCTCAACGTTAACAGCCCTGTTTAAGAAATCTGTACTTGACACCGATGGCATTGACATCTCCTCTTACAAATGTGCTTCCTTGAAAGTGAGACTCTAAAACTCCTATCCTTTTCTGAAGTTCCAGAAGCTGTCAAGACAAGACATGACTTCAAGACATGTCAAGCCAAGAATGCAGCAACAACAACAACAACATCATCATCATCATCGTTTAACCTTTATTTACCCAGGGTAGGTTCGCTGAGCACAGATGCTCTTTTTCAGCTATGCCCTGCTTCGCATTCCCTGTTCCATTCATACCTGGGAGCTTCCCAGTACAACCACAGTCTGACACCATTGGCCACAGAGCAACTCCACTGGAGCAGTTGGGGGTTAAGTGCCTTGCTCAAGGGCACTTCAGCGGCCGATTTTTCCTGCCGGTCCCGGGGATCGAACCAGCGACCTTCCGGTCACAAACCCGCTTCTCTAACCATTAGGCCACCGCTGCCCCCTCCTGTTCCATGCAGCCATGAAACTGAAAGATGACATGTTGCAGAAGTGCAAAAGATTGAGATTGACTGGATGTCACTTCCTCCAGCCCCATTCGGAATCCTGGAGCTTGTGTACTGCTCCTGCAAAAAATCACAATGTATGAAGGGGAGATGCACATGCAAATCAAACAACCTACCATGTACAGACATGTGTCTGTGTTTGGACTGTCAGAATACTGTATCCTAAGTTTTCACTTGAGTTTTTTTTATTTTTACTGTTCTAATAAATAACATGTTATTTACTTATTTCACACTTGTTATAAATAAATGTTCTCTACCACTATGATCTTTGTCTCTTTTGGTTACTCACAAGTCACAACATGCTAATGTACACCCAACAAGAATGTGAAACAGGACTTCCGGTTTGAGATGTTCGGGTAGACGGCCATTGTAAAGAGCTCCCGGTCAAAGAACAACGAAAAAGGAAGTTCAATATAAGAGAAAAGGAAGGATGAACACGAGAAAAAGCTAAAGAAAAGCAACCCCAGAAGAAGTACAAACACCGGAGGAAAGTTATCGACACGAGGAGGTGACGCAGGAGGTAATTCAAGCTAGCATGACGCAAGGCGACAGAGCAGAGGTGCTACAAGCTAGCATACAGACTAGCATCCAAGCTAACACGCAGAACATCCAGAACAATAACGACAGACTCAGGGAAGAATTAAAGAAGGGTCAGGACGAGCTCAAAGAAGAAATAAATAAGAGACCCGAGACAATTGATGGAAAACTACAGGAACAAGAGAAAGACATAAGGATGTTAGAAGACAGGACAGCTGAAACGGAGGAATGGAATACAGAAATACAAGGAATTCTAATGGCGACGCTCGAACAACAAAACATGTAGAGAGAAAAGCTAACGGACTTGGAGGGGAGGTCAAGGAGAAATAATATACGAATATGGGGACTGAGAGAAGGGATAGAAGGAGACTCGATGACCAAATATGTAGACAACCTAATTCGAGGAGAATTGGAAATGTCAGACCTCGACAAGATAGAGATTCAAAGGGCACACAGGGCCCTAGCGCCGAAGCCACAGATAAACAGACCACCGAGAGCAGTTATAGTTAATTTCTTGAAATTCAAAGTCAAAGAAAACATTCTCAGAGCAGCCTGGCAGACGAAGATGGAGGTGGAGGGGCAGAGGATAACCTTCGACCATGACTATTCAACAGAGGTGGCTGTAAAACGTCGGAGCTATGTTCAGATAAAAAATACTTTGAAAGAGAAAGGAATCAGATTTCAATCACCAATGACCACGCTGAAGGTCCATTGGAAAGAAGGCATCAAGGTGTACAACGACGTGCGAGAAGCGACGAGGGACATGAACCGGAGAGGATGGAAGGTGCCGGGAGGAGACTAGTGGAACGTCCCATGGAACGCCATGAGCCTTCAGAGCTGCTCTTATTTGTAAATAAAAGAAAAAGGAGGTTCCGGGGAGATTATATCCGTTGGATCTATTGTGATGTTTCTTCTTGAAAGCCCATGGGGGCAATTCGTTGTGATTTCGGGCTATACAAATACATTTGATTTAATTTGATTAAGGATCCTTATATGTTGGTTTAACTGCCGATGGTTCCGATTAAATAAACTATCCTTGAATATTAAAAAGAAAATCTAATTTGAGCATTTTCAGTGGCAATAAACATACTCTAGGGATTGAGTCTGTTGAGATGTCTCAGGTGTCAACAACAAGATTCCTATAGGAATTATTGTTGATGAGAGTTTGAGTTGGAGAGGTCAAACTGACTGTTAGCAGAATCTATTCATATAATAAGGACGTTTGGTCATCTTGTCACCACAAAGGTCTCCTTACTCTTTATTATAGATTAATTTATCATTATCTTTCATATTGTAATATAGTACTTTTCCTACCACTCTCCACAGCATTTTGGTCCAGAAGCGTTTTGTTAGGACTACAACCCGATCAAAATCACTCATCTGCCCCTCTATTTCAGAAACTCCAAATTCTCACTGTTTATGACATCAATATCAAAACCTTCCGATTTTCATTCTCCTAAATTTCTCACTTGCAGAGGTTCATTTTCTATAAGATTTCGGGGACCAAATTATGGAATTATTTTTCCACCTGGTGAAAAACTGTTCCTCTATAAAATGTTACAAGATTTTCCCATGAATTATCTACAATAATCTATGCACACACACACATTACACACACACACACACACACACACACACACACACGCACGCACGCACGCACGCACGCACGCACACACACACACACACACGCACGCACGCACGCACGCACACACACTCACTCACACTCACACTCACTCTCTCTCTCTCTCTCTCTCTCTCTCTCTCTCTCTCTCTCTCTCTCTCTCTCTCTCTCTCTCTCTCTCTCTCTCTCTCTCTCTCTCTCTCTCTCTCTCTCTCTCTCTCTCTCTCTCTCTCTCTCTCTCTCTCTCTCTCTCTCTCTCTCTCTCTCTCTCTCTCTCTCTCTCTCTATTTGTTGTTCCTGAAGCAATTCTACCAGGTCAACATTTACTTCCTGGTGGGAGGGGCTTGGAGTGTCCTACCTGTGTGATGTCATCAGGTATTTTCCCGCTGCCTGGCAATTTCAGAAAGTCAACAAAAGCACGGACCTTCCTCAAAATATCCCAGCACACCTGAGAGAGTGTGTGTGTGTGTGTTGGGGGGATCTATAAATAGCTCAGTGCCTTTGTTCCATTCAGACACAAAAGAAGGTTGAGAAAACCCATGAATTATCAATCATACACACAGAGGTGAGGAGAGGAGAAGAGAGGAGAGGAGAGGTGAGGAGAGAAGGAGAGTGGAGAGAAGGAGAATAGCCTAGAAAACCCTTTAATTATCATTATACAATGGCATGCAAGTTTCTTGATTTTTATCTTTTTCTTTTTAATAAATGTTTTTTATTTACCCTTTTTTTACATAAAACCAGACACACAATACATTAACAGTAGAAATCCACAATAAATCACAGGACTATGATCGACATTATAATAACAATAATGACAGTCCAGTACTTAAATAAAAATAAATGTAGATTAAAAGATATACCCATAATATACAAGATTGTCCAAGAGGACCCACTCTTGGACAATCCATCCATTATTCCGTTTAACACCAGGAATTACAAATTCATATGCTATCCTTTATCCTCTCCACCACATCTAACCAGATTGCTATGCTGGCTTCATTAACACCTAAAATTCGTGCGGTAGATATCTCTAGATAAATCAACATAGAGATAGGTAAGAACCCATACCTTCTGGCACATTTTATCCGGTTGAATCCAGCGTGATGCTATCAGCTTTTTAGCAGCCGTAAGACCGGACAAAATTAGTCTCTTTACCTGTATAGAGGCTGCTAACTGAGAAACATCATTCGACAACAATACAGAAGGCAGTACAGGTATGGTCAGAAATAAAAATTCTGATAATTGCATGGTTACTTCTTCCCAGAATATCTTAACAGGAGGGCATTCCCAATACATATGCATAAATGTACCAATATCACAGTTTAAACATAAGGAGCATCGAGAGTCTAGTTTGAGCCCCATTAGGTGCAAACGTCTAGGAGTTAAGTAAGTCCTATGAATAAAATTAAGATTAATCTGTTGATGATCCGGGTTGCGTGATGACAGCCATACGTTTGCCCAAACTTCATCCCAATCAAAATCTACTTCCAAGTTTGGTATATCCTTCCTCCAGACTAAGTCTAGAGGAAGGACCTCATATGAGGATGTAAGTAAGTGACGATAAAAATCAGAGACGAAGCCTCTCGATGTCTCCTTTTCATAAAAGAATTTGTGATATCTGTGGTGGTGGATTTGGTGAGGTTAAATTAGTTAGATATATCTTTATAGCTGCAAAAACCCCGGTCGTTGAAGACATCCCCCAATGTATGTATGCCCTTCTTTTCCCATTTGGTAAATCTGATAGGTTGTTGTGCAATAAGGAGTGAATTGTTATTAAATAGGGGAGAATGACTATGCCATTTATGTTGGTTAGTAAATTTTTTCTGTGTGTCATGACATATCCGGATCACATGTGTAATAAGAGGGCCAAATTTCAAGTTGTATTGCTTAATTGATAAGTTGGTGTATACTATATCCTGCAGTCTATGTGGTGCCACTATGTTCTCCTCTAATGGTCTCCAGGATACAGATGCTTGAGAATCAAACCAGGTGATCAGTGGTCTTAAAGAGAACGCTTTAAAATAGTAGCTGAAGTCTGGGAATGCTAAACCCCCGTCGGCTTTATTTCTCTGTGCAGTGGATCTTTTTATTCGTGGAGGTTTGTTGTTCCAAATAAATGTATATGCGGCGGATTGTCATTTTTGCCAGTAACCAACAGGGGGGGGGGTAACGGCAACATTGAGCTGAAAAAGTTGATTCTAGGTAAAACATCCATCTTAACTATTGATGCTCAGGCCTGTACTGAATTTTTTTGTTTTGACCACCTGCCGAAGTCGTTTGTGATCCTATCTAGGAATCCGGTATAATTATACTTCACCGTTTGGCAAATAGTGGGGAATATTTCAACTCCAAGACATCTAAAGTGTTCTACCATTGGTATATTTACTGGGAGTGAGGTAGCCTTCGCAATTACATTAAGTGGAAGGAAGGCCGATTTTGGCCAGTTTATCTTAAATCCTGATAGATTACCAAAATCATCTATTACCTTGAGAAGATGAGGTAGTGAGGTGGTAGGGTTTTGCATGAACATTATTACATCGTCCACATATAAACTGATATGATGCTGTGTGCCCTTAATTGAAATCGGCTCTATGGATTGGGATTGTCTTATATACTGTGCCAAAGGTTCTAGAGATAGCGCAAACAGTCCGGGACTAAGAGGACAACCCTGTCTGGACGAACGCGACACAGGGAAGTTTGGGGAGGTGAATTTCCCTGTTATAATCATGGCAGACGGATCTGTGTATAGTACTTTGATCATATTAATGAATCCATCTCCTAACCCCATCCTTCCAAGTACTGCCCATAAATAAGACCATTCCAACCTATCAAAGGCCTTCATTGCATCCAAGGATAATACAGCTACAGGAGGTACAGCTTCCTTGCTGGCGTCTATCACATGCAGTAACCGTCTAATATTATCCGTGATCAGGCGGCCTCTTATGAAGCCTATCTGATCAGGATGAACTAAAGATGTCATATGCTTTTGAAGTCTGATGGCTAGTACCTTAGCGTACAGCTTAATATCGGTTCCGAGGAGGCTTAAGGGTCTATAACTACCACATTCGGTGGGGTCTTTGTTTTTTTGAAGGAGGACAGATATAAGTGCCATATTAATGTCCCTGGAGAAGTTCCCCTCTTTGATTGAGTATAAAATCATGTCAAGTAATAGGGGTCCAATTACATCCCAACATGAGAGGTACAGTTTTGGTGGGATACCATCCCATCCAGGGGCCTTACCACTTTGCAATTCAGATATAGCCTCCCTAAGTTCCTCTAGTGTAATAGGTGCATCTAACTGTTTAGCGTCTTCCTCTGAAAGTTTAGGTAGGTTAATTTAATCAAGAAATGTATCCAGTTTATTATGATCAAATACCACTTCTGACTTGTATAGGTTAGAGTAAAATGCACTAAAAGTCTTGTTGATTTTCTTGGGGTCTGTAGCAAGTCCCTGTTGGTCCTTAATAGCGGGTATATCAGCAAATTGTGCATTGGATCGTATCTTCATAGCTAGTAGGTGACTCGGTTTAGAGCCATGAAAGTAATAATGTTGTCTTGTACTGCGTATTTGAAATTCAGATTGTTGTCTTAAAATGGAGTTAATCTCTTTTTTTAACACTTTAATTTGAGACTCCAATTGACATGAGTAGTTGCGTTGTAAAGAGGAGAACAATGACGAGTGTAGCATTTCCAGTTCTACCAATTTGGATTGACGTTTATTGCGGAGGTTGGAGGCAAAGACAGTAGTGTTTTCCTTAATAAAACCCTTTACCAATCTCCATAACATTCTGGGGTCTTGTACCGAACCCGCATTAATCTGCAGGAAATCATTTCGTTTAATGTTGAATTGTAAATTGAATTCAGTGTTTTTCAACAGTGTCGAGTTAAAACGCCATCTTGGGGCTCGGGATGTCATTCTACTAAATGAGCCCTTTAGGAGTAAATAGCTGTGATCTGATAGTGCACTGGGTACCAATTCCACGTCAAAGCTATCAAATAGTCTAGGGGAAGCAAAAACATAATCTATTCTAGAAAATGTCTTGTGTCTTGCTGAGAAAAAAGAGTACTCTCGGGCCGTTGGGTTGAGTAATCGCCACAGATCATTTACACCTGTATCCTTGGCCCAAGCCTGTAATGCATTAGAGGCCTGTTTCTGATCATTGGAAGTGGTGAGATTAGATTTATCAATCAAGGGATCCCAGATGGCATTAAAATCTGCACCAGTTATAAATGAATACTCAGGGAGATCCAACATTGTTCTAGTGAGAGTAGCGTAGAAGTTAGCGTCGTAAAGATTAGGGGCATAAGCCGCTACCAAAGCGATTTTCCTGTTACTGTAGTCTATTTTAGCAATGGTTACTCGGCCGTCTGCATCAGACCATACGTCCAACAATATAATATTCAACTTTCGTTTCACAACTATAGCTACACCACGAGATCTAGTTCCAAAAGATGAGTAGCTTATGTTTTGATATATTTTATCCGCCAGCTTTACATTGTCAGCCAATAAAAGGTGCGTTTCGCTTAAAAGAGCCACATCAACCTGTTTGCTTTTCATCAATGTAAGCACGCTTTTGCGTTTATGTTGCATGTTTAGACCCCCAGTATTCCAAATCAATATATTCAAACTAGCCATAATCTAAGCATGTTGCAGTATTTCTGTGTGTAATTCGTCTGGAGTAGCGATTCATAATAGATATATATCCAACTATTGAGGTCCTGTTGAGAGCCGCGCTTGAGCATGATAACAAACATATAGAAGACACATACATATAATCCCCTATCCCCATTTCCCTCCCTCCCTTTAAAGTACACGACCAGTCTGCCCAAAACGAGCAATTCATCCTTAGTAATATGGACCCTATGCAATTTGCATACAGGCCAAACAGGTCCACTGACGATGCGGTCTCCCAAGTACTGCACAGCACCCACTCTCACCTGGTCCGTCAGAAGGGGGGCTATGTGAGACTGTTGTTCATTGACTACAGCTCAGCGTTCAACACCATAGTCCCCACCAGACTGGTGGACAAGCTGATCGAGCTGGGTCTGAGCTCCGCTCTGAGCGCCTGGATACTGGACTTTCTGAGTGAAAGGCCCCAGGCGGTCAGGGTGGGGGGTCAGACCTCCAACACCATCACCCTGAGCATCGGGTTCCCCCAGGGCTGTGTTCTGAGCCCCCTGCTGTACTCACTGTACACACATGACTGTGTGGCCAAGTTCAGCTCCAACTCCATAGTGAAGTTCGCGGACGACACAGTGGTGGTGGGGCTGATCTCGGACAACGACGAGAAGGCCTACCAGGAGGAGGTTGAGGTACTGGAACGCTGGTGCCAGGACAACAGCCTGCTCCTGAACATTGGTAAAACCAAGGAGCTGATCGTGGATTATAGGAGAGGACAGCAGGAGACACACACACCACTGAGGATAAACAGGGCTACCGTGGACAGGGTGAGCAGCTTTAAGTACCTGGGGGTCCACATCGCAGAGGACCTGACATGGACAACACACATAGACTCAGTCGTAAAAAAGGCGAAGCAACGCCTCTACCACCTGAGACAGTTAAGGAAGTTCAGAGTATCTGGGAAGATACTCCAGTCCTTCTACTCCGGAGCTGTAGAGAGCATCTTGACTGGAAACATCACTGCCTGGTATGGAAACAGCACGGCACAGGACAAGAAGGCCCTACAGAGAGTGGTGTGCTCAGCCGAGCGTACCACGGGTATTGCACTACCACCCCTGCAGGTTCTATACAACAAGAGGTGCAAATCCAGAGCCTGCAGAATAATGAAAGACCCACACCACCCCAACAACAGCCTGTTCGTGCTGCTGAGGTCAGGCAGACGCCTGCGAGCACCAGCTACTAGGACAGAGAGACTTCGGCTCAGCGTCTTCCACCAGGCCATCAGAGCCTTGAACACTGAACCTTCCACACACAAGCACACATGAGCACACACACGACACACACACTGTACACGCTCACACACTAGTAGCCACTTTAACATGAGCAAGCACACACTCATGCTGCACATGCCCACACTTATATATAATGCAGGACCTCTTTAGGGGGGTCTTTATTCGGCATGCAACGAACTGGACATGCAATTGGAGCGGCACACACACACCGGGATACACACACACACACATGCATTGTCTTTCCTCAGTCGCCGATGCGATTGAGTCTCTGCGCTTGACCCATCCCGTCGTCCTTCCCCCCATGGGCAGCCGGGAGCAGATAGGGCGTCAACGTGAGCTGCGCCCCGGGGACCAATCCAAGTGCTCCTGTCCGTCTTCGTCAAGGACACCACAGCGTTAGCGATCTGTTGTTGTGCATGTTTTTCCATTGGGTTTATCTTATCGGGGGGGAAACCCTTGCGAGCACGGGGAGAACATGCAAACTCCACACAGAAAGGCCTGGGAGATACCCCACCTGGGTACCTGGCATCATGGAAACCTGGTCCCCAAGCGGGAATCGAACCCTGGACCTTCTTGCTGTGAGGCGACAGTGTTAACCACTACACCACCGTGCCGCTAAGGAAAGGTCACTTTAAAAATAGTAGAGTATAACCGGAGATTGTATAATTTAGCATGTACAGAAAGACACTACCAAAGGACCTAGCATGTGAATGAATGAATGAATGAATGAATGAATGAAAACTTTATTTAACAGATTGCAGAATGGGTACAATACAGTACGGCTCAATACATACAATTGTTAAGGGGATGCAGACCTGAGAAAGACGTTTGTCTTGTTTCCATCAGGGTCCCCCATTTTCAATTCATATAGACATTTATGACATACACAACATACATGACATTTATGGCATAGGGACATATAGGTATTTAGTACTGATACATTTGTGACATAAACGGTATTCAAATATACAGTACTGTTACCCCTAGATCCTGACAGAGTATATACATATGATGGGGAGGGGACTGTACATTAGGAGGGGGTGGGTGGGTGGGAGAGAAATATACATACGGCGGGGAGGGAATATATACATGCGGTGGGGAGGAGACTGTCTATTAGGAGGTGGTGGGGGTTTTGGGCATTTACGGTGGCCAGTTTCGAATTGCAGCCTCCCGTAGGTGCTCTTTAAGAGCGGTTTTGAATGTGGGCAGGGATTCACATTCCTTTACAGCTTTGGGTAGGGCGTTCCACATTGTTGTGGCATAATTGCGAAACGTGTTTAGTCCCTTGTTTGAGCCGAATCTGGGTTTAACATGATTTGTTGAGCTTCCTCTGGTGTAGTGGTTGTGGTATTCACTGACCTTTGGGACGTATTTTGACATGTACATGGGCACCCCGGTCGTATAGTGTATCTTGTAGACCAGGCCCATTGCAAGTTGCTGTACTCTGTCGTCTACTCTAAGCCATCCTAGGTTGTCAAAGTGGGCAGGGGTGAGGTGGGTTCTGGGGTTCAGGTCAAGTAGTAGTCTGACTAGTTTGTTTTGTGATGTTTGTAATTTTGTTTTAAGCGCCTTTGAGGTGCTTTGGTACTGAGGTGCACGCATAGTCATAGTACCCTTGAATGAGTGCTCCTGCCAGAGTCTTCAGGGTATTCTTGTTTACCAGAGAGGAGATCCGGTACAAGAATCTAGTTCGTTGGTTGACTTTTTTTATTACATTGGATGCCATTTTGTCACAGGAAAGATTTGCCTCTAGGATGGAACCCAGGTAGGTAATTTCGTCTTTCCTTGTGACAATATTGTCACCCACTGTAACTGAGAAGCCGTCGGTCTTGCTGAGTTTGTTATTTGAACCGAAGAGAATGGACTCTGTTTTGCCCATGTGTAATGATAGTTTGTTATCAGCGAGCCATATGCAGATTTTGCCTAGTTCCGAGCTGAGGGTTTTTTCAACAGAGCATGTCCTCCATGCTCTGTAAATAACTTGTGTACATATACTGATATGCCCTAATATGTTACTTGTTTATTGCACAATGTTACTTGTTTATGCACAATGTTGTTCTATTGGATTCTATTATATGTTATTGCACATCGTTGCGGGCAAGACCACCCGCATTTCATTGTATACTTGTATGCCGTGACAAATAAAACTCTTGACTTGACTTGACTTGAACTTTCCTATGCAAATTGCCACAGGATCTAAAACTATCGATTCTACCATTAGTAGAATGTCAACAGTGGCTTGGAGATATGAAAATTAAATAAAAATAAAAATAAAAATATGCCTCAAATATCATAGTATATTCACTTAAACCTTATACGAACTTGTGTAAGTTAAAACACACTGAAGAATAAAAGAGAGGTATTGGACTAAATTAGAGAAACCTCAAAGAGTAGAGAACATTTACTTAAATCTTAAAAGAACTTTGCTAAGTTTAAACACCTGGATGAAATAAAATGGAAAAGTAGTGGAGCTATAGCAAAATGATAAAAAGAAGGTTTTTAAATACGTATATGCAGTTCGTCCCCAAAGCCAGGGGTGGGCGATGTTCCGCTGTGAAGACTGTTGTTCCTCCGGAGGTGATCTAAGCTGTGTGTATAGTCACAGAATGTTGTTAAAGTTCCAGAACATTCAATATGTCACAGAACGTTATTAAAGTTCCAGAATATTCCAATATGTCACAGAACGTTGTTAGAGTTCCAGAATATTCCAATATGTCAGCAACAGGAAAGTGTACCCACACAGGGAAAACCTCAGGCCCCACACAATGACTTGCATAAAACTCATAGATATAGCCGGCCCAGATATTGCGAACCATTAAAATAATACGATATCCAGCGTCAAATATTAACCTATTTATAAATCAAGGTTACAAAATATATTTGACGCTGTTTGGTGTTTAAGCCATAACGCAGTGATCAGAAAAAAAGAAAGCCTATCCTCCACGTAGTGGGTTCTCCATGTAGTCCTCGGCGTCTTTAGGCGAGGAGAGATGGACCCTCTGTCCGTCTTTATCGACGATGGAAAGCTTTGCAGGATACCACAGTGTGGGCTTGAGACCTTTCCCATAAAGTAGAGACATCGCTGGCTTGTAACGGGCTCGTAGAATCACAACTTCATGGCAATAATCCTCGTAGAAATAAACTGGTTTCCCGTTGTATTTCAGAATACCCTTCATCTTCCGTGCCTCCCGAATAATCATATCTCTTATTCCAATTTGACGTAGGCTAGCAATAACCACCCTAGGTTTGTTGTTGCTGTTAATTCGGGATCCAATTCTGTAGCACTGATCCACTTCAGGTGACATAGAGAGGATACCCGATCCCAGAATTTGAAGTAACACTGCCGCAAATGAGGTATTGGGTTGTCCACAGCTCACTGACTCATCCAAACCCACTATACGAATATTCAATCTGCGGGAATGGTATTCAAGTCCGAGTATCTTCGCCGTTAGCTTATTGTTGTTTTCCTCTATCTTAGCCGTTAGCTTCTCGTTGAATTCCTCTATAGCTCCGTCGATCACCTCGAATCTCTGCTTGTGTTCTTCCAAGCAGACTTCCACTGCTTCAGTACGTTCGATATGTTCACCCGCCGCTGCCCTTAACTCTTCGATTTTGGATTCGATAGATTCTTTGATAGTGTCAACCTTATCGGATAAGGTGTCAGCCTTATCGGTTAAGGTCTTCTCCACCCCTTTTATTAGCTTAGCAAGATATTCTGTATCGTCGGACGCGACGGTGGCGGTGGAGGTAGTAGTCTCATCTTTTTTTTAGTGCTGTCAGGCGATTAAAAAAATTAATCTAATTAATTACAGGATTTGTAATTAATTAATCTAATTAATCGCATTTTAATCGCATTACCATTTTATGCCTCATATTCTATATTCTATAATCATATTTCAAATTGCATGTGTCCGGATGGCAGAATTCAGTACTGTATCTACAAAACCTTCTGTTTAATCATCTTCCATCTATTAATTTGCTTAGATTTTTCAGGTCTGGTCAATTTGAGCATGGTGTTATTCACAGTCAAAGGTAAAAAAAAATGTATTGATATTCTCATTTGGTTCATTACAATTTACTCAAAATAAAATGTTCATTCAATCAATCACAGCGCAGATTGATTGATTGATTGAATGAAAATGTTATTAACAGATTGCAGAATGGGTACAATACAGTACGGCTCAATACACACAATTGTTAAGGGAATGCAGACCAGAGAAAGACTTTCGTCTTGTTTACATCAGGGTCCCCCATTTTCAATTCATAATGAATTGTAAGTAAGGGTGCAACTTGCACCGTACAATCCATTCTTTGTGGATCTAGCCCACAGTATTTCTGACACTGGGAATACATTCCCTGAGATTCATAGATGTCCCTAGAATCAGATACCAAGAACATGCAAATGGACCATATTAAAAAAAAATCTGTAAATGTGTATTCTACATGCTTATGGAATGAATGAGATACAAAAAAAAATTATTATTTAAAAAAAATAAATAAAAAAATGTAATTAATTTTGAGTTAATTTTCATAACGCGATTATTTGCTGTGTAATTAATTAATCTAATTAACGCGATAAACTGACAGCCCTACTTTTTTTGTCTCGATATCTCCTGCTCTGGCACGCACGAATCCCGGACCCAGATTCAGGTTGTCTGTGATTGATTTAGCACCCGGTTTCTTATCCTTTGGTGGCATCTTTTATTTTGTATTTTATTTTTTTATTATTTTTTAAACAAACATAATAAACAAACATGACAACACACGATAAGATATACAAGCATTATTAACAGTGCACATCCAATGAAATCACCATTTAGTTAAATGTCTTATACAGGATATACACCTAATACCTGCTATATAATACCCTACACACATATGCTCTAGCTCGTACCCCCCCCCTCCCGGACCCCCCATTGGATAATCCATCCATTATCCCTCGCTCCTAACCAGACACTACCATTATATGCTAGCTTTTATTCTCTCCACCACTTCTAACCACATTGTCATTTTGGATTCATTGAGACCCAAAATTCTTGCTGTAGAAATTTCTTGATAAATCACATCGAGATATGTAAGAGTCCAGACCTTCCGGCACATTTTTTCCGGTTGGAACCATCGTGATGCTATCAGCTTTTTAGCCACTGTGATACCCGATAAAACCAATCTCTTTAGCTGTGGATGTACTGCACACTCAAAAACATCATTCAGCAGTAATACAGAGGGGTGTACAGGTATATTCAGAGTTAAGAGATTTGATAATTGCTGGGTCACTTCTTTCCAGAATATCTTAACTGGTGGGCAGTCCCAGTACATGTGCATAAATGTCCCCTCGTCCCCATTTGTACATAAGGTGCTGTCATGTACAGAGGTCTATTGACCATACAAGATAGTAATCTGGGCAGGTGTTACATGAGCAAAAAACAACCCCCTCAGTAGAAAAATGCTTCTTAAAACAGTCCCGGGCAGGCAGATAATAAACAAAGACGTTTTCAGATGGTAATTGGTATTTATTAGGTGTGGGGCTTCCAACCCACGGCCTGTTCCCCAAAGGGGAAAAGGGGATGTTATTAGGGGATTTCAACCCTAAATCACACAGAGGGAAAAGGGTAAGGGGAGAACAAACAAGACAGATATAAATGGACAAACAGACAATACTAGGGATTAAATGATAAGGCCAATACATAGATATGCTCCCCCATGAATGTGTCAATTAACACAGAGGCCAATCGATATATATGTCTCTATATGTTTACCTGGTAGCAACGCTAGCTCAGATACCTACCAGGTGAATAGGACGAACACACAGTCTCACACAGTTATGGAGACAAGGCCAAATACATTACAACAAGGGCAAATGAAACACAGTTCCACCGCAGTGGCAACCACAGGCAACCTCCGACACCGTGATCACCAGCAAGTGACCCAATGAGGCGCCTCGTGTGTGTGTGATCTTCCAGCTTATATCCACCCATCCAACTAACTGCCCACAGGTGTAATCAAGCAGGTGCAATCAGCTCAATCAGGAGGATGAGTGGTCTCTGGGAAGAAGAGAGAAAACAGCGTTAAAGATGACACATCACACCACCAAGAACAACCTAACCCAACTCATGATACAATCTGATGTTCACATGGTCTCTTAATACAGTAATAATGATAATGACCAACCCACGTATGTCACACCTCCCCCCATAAGAGCGAACCCGCAGGGTTAGCAAAACATTATCACTTATTAGCAACCAACATCCGATTAGCACCACAGAACAAAAAGAATAAAAATAGAAAAGTCCACAGACAAAACAGCAGTCTACACCATAACCAAACTAGTCCCACCCCCAGATCTACCCCAGACCTACCCCCTGGACAAGGCATCAGCCACAATATTGTCTACGCCCTTCCTGTGACGAATGACAATATTATAGCCCTGTACCAGCAGGGCCCAACGCATCAACCGTTGGTTGTGGTTGTACATCTGAGCTAGAAATACAAGGGGATTGTGGTCCGTGTATATCAGCACTGGAAGAGAGCTAGACCCCACATACACCTCAAAGTGCTGGAGGGCGAGGAGCATCGCCAGCGTCTCCTTCTCAATAGTTGAATAATTCAACTGATGCTGCTTGAATTTCACCGAGAAGTAACACACCGGGTGACGCACACCGCCCTCCCCCTCCTGCAACAGCACAGCCCCAGCCCCAGCAGCACTCGCGTCGACCTCCAACTGAAAAGGAGAAGCAAAGTCAGGGGCCGCCAGAACAGGAGCACTGCACAAGAGGGATTTAGCAGCCTCGAAGGCGCACTGACATTCCGCGGACCACACGAAAGGCACAACGGGACTGCATAAAGAGGTGAGCGGGGCAACCACCACCGAAAAATTACTACAAAAACAACGGTAATAACCCGCCATCCCTAGGAAGCGACGTAACTCGCGCCGCGTGGAAGGGGCCGGTTATGCGAGGATCGCCGAGACCTTAGCGTCCACCGGACGAACCTGCCCATGCCCCACCTGCTTGCCCAAGTAGGTTACAACAGCCTTACCGAACTCACACTTAGCGAGGTTCAAGGTCAGAGATGCCCCAGCTAAGCGTGCAAACACCACCCCCAAACTCGCAATGTGCTCCTCCCACGTGTCAGAGTACACCACCACGTCATCCAGATACACATTGCATTTAGGCACCCCTCCCAACACCATGTGCATCAGACGCTGAAACGTGGCCAGAGCATTTCTCATCCCGAAGGCCATGACGGTGTACTGCATAAAATGATCAGGGGTAACAAACGTCGAAATATCCGAGGCCCGCTCCGTCAGGGGAACCTGCCAGTACCCCTTCAGAAGATCAAGCTTCGTGATAAATACCGCGGGCCCAATACTATCTATGCAATCATCCATCCTGGGCAACGGGAATGAGTCTGGCACCGTCACCGCGTTTACCTTCCGGTAGTCTGTACAAAAACGGGGAGAGCCATCAGCCTTCGGAGCCAATAGGCAAGGAGAGCTCCATGGGCTCCGGCTTGATATAGCCATCCCATTTTCAAGAAGATACAGAGCCTCCTTTTTCATCACCTCCCTCTTCGCCATTGGACAACGATACGCATGCTGTTTGATGGGAGTCGCACCCCCAACGTCAATGTCGTGCTCCAGGACAGAAGTCCTAGACGGTACATCAGAAAACAACACTGGATATGTCAGCAACAGTTTTCCCACATCACCCCCCTGTGCCTCGGGCAGGTACAATAGACGAGCTGTGACGTCACTCATGAATTCTGAGTTAGTCAACCGCCCTGTCTGCTGACCCTCGGACAATACCTTTAAATCATCGTCCGGCGGGGGGTGCACACATGACAAGACAACAGCCGGAACAACTCCCGAGCTCCCAGACTGCCCCTCCTGCGTACCCCCATCTGTACGGGTGAGATATTTTTTTAACATGTTTATATGACATAACCGCTTCTTTCTGCGCCTCTCGGGCGTACATATCACATAATTGGTGTCTGATATCTTTTTCTCCACTCTGTAGGGCCCCGAAAACCGGGCAGAGAGCGCTGACCCAG
Organism: Notolepis coatsorum; assembly: GCF_963971535.1. NCBI lineage: Eukaryota > Metazoa > Chordata > Actinopteri > Aulopiformes > Paralepididae > Notolepis > Notolepis coatsorum. The sequence goes on along the minus strand of NC_140179.1, from coordinate 86,217,140 downwards.
GCGTGGGCAGCAACACCAGTACCTCATCGCCAGCCTCGAACCGCCGCGCCACCGCCTTCCTGTCAAACCTCACCTTCATCTCCCCCTGGGCAGAGGCAAGGGCCACCCTAGCCAACGAGGACGCACCGTGGAGCCGCTCCTTACAGCGGGAGACAAAATCACACACGTTTGACGTGGGAACGGAAACAGACAACATTTTCTCCTTGAGCATCTTCAATGGCCCACGGACACTGCGACCAAACACCAGCTCGGCAGGACTAAACCCAAGCGACTCCTGCTTAGCGTCCCTAATGGCAAACAGCACGAATGGCACTCCTTCGTCCCAGCCACAACCTGTATCAATACAGTATTTTTTTAGCATCGCCTTTAGCGTCTGGTGCCAGCGCTCTAGCGCCCCCTGCGATTCAGGATGATATGCACTTGAAACTGTGTGACTGATACCCAAAGCCTGTAATGACTGATTAAACGTTTTAGCCATGAAATTGGTGCCTTGATCGCTTTGTACAGTTTTTGGCAGCCCGAAAAATCTGTTTAATGCTTTAGTAATTACAGGGGCTGTAATCGTCCTCAACGGTATGGCCTCAGGAAAACGGGTGGCAAGACACATAATAGTTAACATGTACTGGTTTCCCGACTTTGTTTTAGGTAAAGGGCCCACACAGTCTATGATCACATGCTCAAAAGGTTCCCCAATTGCTGGAACCGGGTGTAGAGGAGCTGGAGGAACCCCCTGATTTGGTTTCCCCACTATTTGACATGTACTGCATGTACCACAAAAGTCTACCACATCGGCCTTCAAGCCGGGCCAAAAAAAATTCTGCAGTATCTTGTCATAAGTTTTAGATATACCCAAATGCCCCGACCAGATATGCTCATGTGCCAGCATCAAGACCTGACGCCTACTCTCTACTGGCAACACCACTTGATGTACCATATTCCAGTCTTCTCCAGACTGTAAGCCCGTCACACCTGGCCTAGCTACCCAGGTGCGCATCAACACTCCCTCTTCCATCAAAAAGGTGTGCTTCTTACTACCAGCAGCACTGGTTACAGCTTGTTAGTGTGGGATCATTCCGCTGGGCATCAATCAATGCCTGACGTGTAAGTGGCAAGGGCACGTCAGGGAATTTTGACTCCACCCGTATCCCCTGAACACCACTCACACTCTCCTCCATCGCGCCACTAGATGGCCACCTGTCTCCAGCCAGAGCCTCGCCACAGGTAGAATCACCCAGCGATACTGCTTGAAGCCGCTCCCTCTCCTTAGCTCTAGTGACAGCACAAACAGGAAAAACATGCGGGTAACTTTTACTCAATGCATCGCACAGACCCTCAGCCACTGGGGCATTCACCACCTTCAGAACAGGAATTACCTTTCCCCCCGCTATATCATTCCCCATGATAAAATCAATCCCGCCACGGGAAAAGAGGGACGAACCGCCACGGAAAAAAAATCTGTGACTAATTCTGATTGCACATGTATCCTATGTAAGGGTGCGGGTGTATAACTCATGTCGATACCCTGCACAACAGTACTCAACTTGCAAGATGACTCCTCACTTAATGGCAACACATCGGCCAGGATAAAAGACTGCGAAGCACCCGTATCACGAAGGATTTGCACCTTTCGTTGATCACAGACTTCACCCGACACTGACACAAAACCAGAAAAAATAAAAGGTTCAAAACAACCGTCTGGTTTCTCCTGCTCCTCTGGGCATGATACAGGGCCAATCAACCCCACCCCCTTCGGTTTCTGAGCTGGTCCCCTAGCATCTTGCAGATTTTGAAGTGCATAACAGTCCGACACCAAATGACCCTTCTTTTTACAATAATCACACACAGAGACCCTCCTAGACGGCGGTGTGCGAGGTCGAAATGGTCGCTCGTCGCCTCCTACATACACATCATTACGCACAGAAACACGATTTCTGTGGATCATTGCCAACTCGTCACACAACACCGCAGCTTCCTGGAGGGTAGAAACCTTTCGCTCCTCTAACTGTATTATCATGTGTTCGGGCACAAATTTTTTAAATTGTTCCATGAGGATTAACTCGCTCAAAGCCTCGACCCCATCCACTTTACACGCTTCATACCAACGAGTGAACACCATCCGTTGTTCATGGGAAAATGCTACATGTGTTTGCGAGGGAGTTTTACTTAGTCCCCTAAACCGCTGCCTATAAGCCTCCGGCACCAGTTCATACACGCGCAAGACAGCACCCTTCACTTTCTCATATACCATGTTGTCCTCTTTTGATAAAAACTGGCATGCGTCTTGAGCCCTACCCGTGAGCCTATATTGCACTAATAGTGCCCACTGATCCTCCGGCCAATTCGCAGCCCCCGCTACCCGCTCAAAAAAAAAAAAAATTCTCCACCTCAGATTCTCGAAACACAGGAACCATAGCAATATGTTGCCCAACATTAAAACTGCCATGGCCACCTTCAGATGAGGGTGAAGAAGAGCCAACACCCCCCAGCTCCATCCTCTTCAGTGTAATCTGGAGCTCTCTATCTCTCTCCTTCTCTTCAGCTTCTCGTACAGCTGAAGAGACTTCTCGTACAGCTTCCCTGTCTCTCTCAGCTGCTCTGTCCTGTCTATCTCCTTCAGCTGCTCTGTCCTCTCTGTCAGCTGCTCTGTCCTCCCTCTCTCGTACGGCTTCCCTGTCTCTCTCAGCTGCTCTGTCCTGTCTATCTCTCTCAGCTGCTTTGTCCTCTCTGTCAGCTCTGTCCCGTCTATCTCTCTCAGCTGCTCTGTCCTCTCTGTCAGCTGCTCTGTCCTCCTTGTCTCTGTCCTCTCTGCGCAACAGCGCTCTCTCCTCCATCTGGAGACGGGCCAAACGCAGACTAGAGCGCGCATGGCCAGAAGACGTGGAGTCTTTATCCGAATCGCCCGCGGTCTCACTTTCAGCTCCGGCCGTACTACCATCCTTCCTAATAGCACCACCATCCATGTCAAGATCACGTAAGGGAGAGTTAACCCATTCGCCAGTGTGTGCAACCTCCTGATCACTCACTACTCCCTGAGCCGGGCTAAACACCAGTTGCTCTACCAACCCCGCTATAACAGCTGCCTTCATATCCGCCTTGGATTGGGAATTTTGTACAGCAATAGCATAATGCCTAGCAATAAGGCCTAATTCCGCCTTAGTGCAAACTTCCACTTGACCCTCTGTCGGATCCGCTATAAAGGCTTCCAAAACAAATGCAGACACAGCCATATTACGTTTTTATGTGTGCGTGAGAAAACAAACTGAAATATACGTCCTCACTTAATTAACCATGACCGTGCACAATAATAATAGACACATTCTGCTTTCATACCTCCTAACCAAAACAATCCAACTGACCACATCTACTAAATGAAAATAATAACAAATGGTCCTAACCACTCAACTAGGAGTCACCTGTGTCACTCTAGCCTATCCCAGATAAACTACTCCACTAGATGGATGAAAGGCTACAAATATCTTCAGTCGCTTACCGATTTCATTGCGCACTCCACCGGAATCACGACTCGTGCCCCCCACCCTCTAGCCAAGCAGGTGACCCCCCCGTTACCTATGTGGCAGAAAAATAGAATGGTTAAGAGCATCACAACAATAATGGTTACATCAATCAACTGTGCACGGACAATGGACCCCTACCAATACCAATTTAGAAAACGCTATCTTATTACACCTGACATGCTTCAATCGACAAGTCACCCCGTTATTTTACCAACAAGGAACCATACAATTGCGCAACTTAACGAGCCCCCATGTCATGTACAGAGGTCTATTGACCATACAAGATAGTAATCTGGGCAGGTGTTACATGAGCAAAAAACAACCCCCTCAGTAGAAAAATGCTTCTTAAAACAGTCCCGGGCAGGCAGATAATAAACAAAGACGTTTTCAGATGGTAATTGGTATTTATTAGGTGTGGGGCTTCCAACCCACGGCCTGTTCCCCAAAGGGGAAAAGGGGATGTTATTAGGGGATTTCAACCCTAAATCACACAGAGGGAAAAGGGTAAGGGGAGAACAAACAAGACAGATATAAATGGACAAACAGACAATACTAGGGATTAAATGATAAGGCCAATACATAGATATGCTCCCCCATGAATGTGTCAATTAACACAGAGGCCAATCGATATATATGTCTCTATATGTTTACCTGGTAGCAACGCTAGCTCAGATACCTACCAGGTGAATAGGACGAACACACAGTCTCACACAGTTATGGAGACAAGGCCAAATACATTACAACAAGGGCAAATGAAACACAGTTCCACCGCAGTGGCAACCACAGGCAACCTCCGACACCGTGATCACCAGCAAGTGACCCAATGAGGCGCCTCGTGTGTGTGTGATCTTCCAGCTTATATCCACCCATCCAACTAACTGCCCACAGGTGTAATCAAGCAGGTGCAATCAGCTCAATCAGGAGGATGAGTGGTCTCTGGGAAGAAGAGAGAAAACAGCGTTAAAGATGACACATCACACCACCAAGAACAACCTAACCCAACTCATGATACAATCTGATGTTCACATGGTCTCTTAATACAGTAATAATGATAATGACCAACCCACGTACGTCACAGGTGCATTTGGAGTCTTGTTTAAGACCCATTCTGTTCAGTCTTCTAGGAGTCAAGTATGTCCTGTGAATATAGTTAAGATTGATTTGTTGATGGTCCGGGTTCCTTGATGTAAATCGAACATTTGCCCAGGCTTCTTGCCAATCAAAATCTTTTTCCAGATCTGGTATATCCCTCCTCCAGACTGAGTCTAGGTGGAGGGTTTTATACGAGGACGTTAGTAATTGATGATAAAAATCTGAAACAAAACCTCTCGATGTCTCTCTTTCATAGAAGAATTTGTGGTATCTGTGGTGTTCAATTGGTATCCTTAATGGAACACTGTGAGCCTTCAAACATAACAATAACTGTGCGTAAAAATAATATGTGGACTCGGTGAGATAAATTTTTTTGCGTATTTCATCATGACTACAAAAACCCTGTTTGTTGAAAACGTCACCTAATGAGTGTATGCCTTGCTTTTCCCATATAGGGAATCTTATAGGTCGTTTTCCAATCAAGAGTGCATTGTTATTGAATAAGGGAGTAATTATGGGGCCACATTTCCGTTCGCATTGCTTAATTGATCATTTGGTGTATGCTATGTCCTTCAGTCTATGTGGAGCTACTATATTTTCTTCAAAATTTCTCCAGGATACTAATGCTTCGGGATCAAACCATGTTGTCAATGGTCTTAAAGTGTACGCCTTAAAATAGTGGAAAAAATCTGGAAATGCCATACCACCATCTGCTTCGTTTCTCTGTGCGGTAGATCTTTTTATACATGGTGGTTTGTTATTCCAAATAAATTTGTATGTGGAGGAGTGTAATTTTTTGGAGGGGGTAATGGTAGCATAGAGCTGAAGAAGTTGATTCTAGGTAGGACGTCCATCTTAACTATTGATACTCGTGCCTGTACTGAGTTTTTAAGTTTTGACCACCTGTCAAGGTCGTCTTTGATTTTGTTTTGGATTTTTATGTAATTGTGCTTCACCGTTTGGCTTATGGTAGGGAATATTTCAACTCCCAAACATCTAAAGTGTTTTACCATAGGTATCTCTTCTGGGAGGGTTATGTTTTTTTTTGCAGGGGCGTTAAGTGGAAGGAAAGCCGACTTCGGCCAATTTATCTTAAATCCCGATAAATCTCCAAAGTCCTCAATCAACTTGAGTAGATGAGGCAATGTGGTGTTGGGGTTTTGCATGAACAGTATTACGTCGTCCGCATAATTTTATAAACAAATTTTATGTTGTGTGCCCTTGATTACGATTGGTTCTATGGATTGGGATTGTCTTATATATTGTGCTAAAGCAGGGGTCTCAAACTCGCGGCCCGCGGGCCATTTGCGGCCCGCATGATGATATTTTGCGGCCCCCTACTTTTTTTTTTTTTTATCCACTTTTTCTCCCATTTTTCTATATTTTCTCCCATCCCAATTTCGTATCATCCAATTCAACCCTCCCCTGTCACGAACGCTGTTTCTTGCCTCCCACAAGCCGGCTGCAATGTGGACTAAGTCATACATAGCACAAGTCCCCTCCGGTACTTGAGGTAACAGCAGTCGCATCTTTTCACCTGCGCAGCTCGACACTTCCTGATTCTACTGCGCAGGCGCACCAACCGACTTGTAGGAGTCGCTTGTTCACAACGTTCGATCCCCACCCTTCAGTTTTCCCTCCCCGTAATACGGCCAATGTGTATTACTGCGGACGACCAGCTAAACTGAAAACAATGTGGAGAGCTGGATTCGAACACGCGAATCCTAGCGTCTCCACACTGGTGGCGAGTGCCATGCCCACTACACCACCTAGCCGCTTGCGGCCCCCTACTTGACGTCAAAGTTTAGTGTTAGTGCGGCCCGCGCGCAACCTTTTGCAGAGCCGTTGCGCGAGTTGGGCATTTTATTTATTTTATCACTTGTAGGCTACCATAGCGCAGGCTCATGGCAGCAACGTTAGTGGTTGAAACGTGATTCCGGAGTGATACCAAGTGGAAGGAAATATATCCTGTCATCAGTGCGTATAGCAGGTATCCTCAAAATTCTCCTGTCCGGCTGCACTGCTCCATGTCTGTGTCTGTCTACTGCTTTGGTCCAATCATATTCAGCGTCCCGTCAGCATCCCCCCCCCCCCCCCCCACCCACAGTCTGCGAATCAGAGGCAGAGTAGGGCGGGTCTTCACGGAATGCGTGTTGTCTCTTTCAATGGGTCGGAGTCAGAGCGAGAGTTGACAGCGCATCTACAGTAGTCTAATCTGCAGGTACTGTAGCTAGTAGCATAGTTTTGCCAGCAGGCAGCTAGTAGAAAAATATGGCATGTTCAAAGATGGCCAGTAAAATAAAAGTCAACAGTGAAAATCGCTGCAGTTCAAAGGTGAATGGACTGAAAAATATGCGTTCATCCTCCCTCCAACCAGCACAATGTGCCAAGAAACTGTAGCTCTTGTGAAGAGTGGCAATTTGAAACGCAATTTGAAACGCCAATACGAAACAAAACACAGTTATTTTGATGGAACCTTTCAGCACTAAGAACCACAAAAATAAATGGAATGAAATCATCATATCAAGCTGCAAGCAGAATTATTGTTAAAGTTATGTCACAACGATAAAAAGCAACCAAGTCCTCACTCAGTGGCATGGGTGTTGGCTAAACACAAGAAGCCATTATCTGATGCATACCTAATAAAATAATGTATGACTGAAGCGATGGAGACCATGTTTGAAGGCAAACAAAAGCAAATCCTCCTCAGATAGCACAGCAACCAGAATAACTGAAATACTGGCTGATGATTTCATTAAACAGCTTTGTGATAGAATAAAGAAAATGCACAGTGCATTTCCATAGCTGTGGATGAGTCCACTGACACCACTGAGAATGCTCAGTTGCTGGTGTTTGTGAGGTTTTATGATGAGGCAAAGGGGTAGTTTGTTGATGTATTAATACATTTTTGGAATACTTGAAACCCTTTTTTGTGGAATATTTGATGCGGCCCAGCCTCACCCAGACTCTACCTCCAGCGGCCCCCAGGTAAATTGAGTTTGAGACCCCTGTGCTAAAGGCTCTAATGATAGATCGAATAGTCCGGGACTAAGAGGGCAACCCTGTCTAGATGAGCGTGATACCGGAAAGATTCCGGAAGTGATTATACCTGTTGTAATCATGGCCGATGGGTCTTTGTATAAGACTTTAATCATATCAATGAAACCTTTACCTAACCCCATCCTTTCTAATACTGCCCATAGATACGACCATTCCAACCTGTCAAAAGCTTTCATTGCATCCAGGGACAGCATCGCCTTAGGTGTGGAGTCGTCCTTGTCAGCATCTAGTATGTGCAGTAATCGTCTTATGTTATCAGTGATCAAGCGGCCTCTTATGAAGCCAGTTTGGTCCGGATGAACTAAAGACGTCATATGCTTTTGTAATCTGATGGCTAATACCTTAGAGTACAGTTTGATATCGGTTCCGAGGAGGCTTAAGGGTCTATAACTACCGCACTCGGTGGGGTCTTTGTCTTTTTTAAGGAGGACTGTTATGAGTGCAATATTGTCGTTCTTATGGAAGTTCCCCTCCTTGACTGAGTATAAAATCATATTTAGTAATAAGGGTCCAATTATGTCCCAACAAGAGAGGTACATTTCTGGTGGGATATCGTCTCTTCCAGGAGCCTTACCACTTTGCATTTCGGATATGGCCTTCTTGAGTTCCTCTAGTGTGATCGGTGTTTCTAACTGTTTAGCGTCATCCTCTGAAAGTTTAGGGAGGTTAATTTGATTAAGATATGTGTCCATTTTGTTTTGATCAAAGGCCGTTTCTGATTTATACAAGTTGGAGTAGAATTCTTTGAATGTCGCGTTTATTTTTTCAGGGTCTGTAACAAGGTTGGAACCTTGAGAGTACTGTTGTTGTCTTGTGCTACGTATTTGTATTTCAGATTGTTGTCTGTATATGGCGTTAATCTCTTTTTTTAGTACATTAACTTGATTTTCCAGTCGAACCGAGTTGTTGTATTGTAAATGTAGCGTGATGAATTCTGCGTTGTGTCTGGTGTGAGGTGGACGTAGACACTCAGACAATGGTACCCATTTGATGGTTGTTTATTTGGCAATCCTGTTAATCAAAACAGCACGTACACAAGACATGGCGGCGTTATCGACCGTCCTCAAAGTGCAGTCCACCTCTGCTCTCGTACTCAGTCATACTCAAAGAGAGTGAACACTTCCGTCAGCGTGTCGCTCGTCAACAACCCGGCGAAACCATTTTGTACCTTAGTTGAACGTATTTACAATACAACAAATATTCAATGGAAAGATATCCTATCTTCTCTAAACCCATTATAAAAGACCCAAAAGGGATTTCGTTTGGAGAATTGGTAACTCAATGTGAGGAAATTAATATAAAGTAGTCCCCAAGACACCCCTCCATAACACTAAAGTGGGCTCGGTCCACTTTGTTCCACTTTGTTCCTTCAAAGTAAGAGTGTTTCCGTTTTGACCTACTTATTTAAGATAAAGTATAACAGTTTCTGTCCATGATTCTAGCATAACAACTTCACTCTGCTACATACTCCCCCACTGACTTATGCCAGATCATGGACAGTGTTCCCTCCAATCAACTCAACAGCGTAAGTACAAACCAAAGAAACAGAAAATAATAATAAAAAAAAGAAAATCACAATGAATCAACGCGTCACATGTAACCCAGTGTATTCCCTTAATTCTAAACCTAGAAAATAGGTTGACCAGCTCAAAAGCTATCCGATAAAGGATCAGGAAAAATAAAGGGTAGCGAGCCCCTCACCTAACCACAGGCAAAAAAACATGCCATGTACATATTCATACCATGGAATACACCAAAATTACCAAATCATGTCTAATGCAATAGACAACCGTAACCGTATGACCCAAAGAAAATCAAACAGCTAAATCAATGAAAGGAAAAAAATTATGAATAAAAAGAATCACCAAAAAAAAATTTGAATCACCTTTTAAGATGACAGCAGAGTCCTGACTCTCTGTACAGCCATCGTCTGAATGAGCCTGTTAACTGGCCTGATGAACCTCCCCAGCCTAGTGTAAACCCCTTGAGGTACCCCAACTACACTCGGTTTGACAGTGACCATGGCCGACCCCGGTTCACACACTGGAACAAGTAAGGATGAGCTACAGGGGGCCTTCCCCGGAGCCATCATGTCCTCAGTGCCCGACATAACCGACTCAGGTTCACACACTGGAACAAGTAAGGATGAACTACAGGGGGCCTTCCCCGGAGCCATCATGTCCTCAGTGCCCGACATAACCGACTCAGGTTCACACACTGGAACAAGTAAGGATGAACTACAGGGGGCCTTCCCCGGAGCCATCATGTCCTCAGTGCCTGATTCCACAGTCGTCGTGTCTGACGACTGATCACTGTCCTGATAAACAATTACAGAGTATGACTCCTCTGATTCAACATCTGCATCTGGTCCCTCCATCCAAAAGTGGCGTGGTTTCTTCAGTTTACACTCCTGCTCCTCACCATTATGTGACTCAAGTGTAATTCTATGATGTTGATCACTACTCATGCTCCCCACCTGCTCCTCTGCTGGCTCTGATACACCCATCCCTGTCGTGGTATCTACTACCCCCTCCACACTGGACTCAGGAAGATGAGCAACCCACCGGGCAGTTCTCAGCTCACCCTGATCAGAATCATCTGTCATTTCCTCACTCGGAACAGTGCCAGGAATAGACACCTCAATCTCTGGCTCATCCCATGACGTCAGAGGCAGGAAATTGACGGGCATAATCAAGTTCCTATGAACAGTCTTAATCCTCCCTGTGACAGGATGACGGATACTGTATACATTCAGCCCACTGTTTTTACACACTACAGTATAGACGGCACTCTCCCAGCGGTCAGCTAGCTTTTTCTTGCCTCGCTCCCCCTTATTTGCCAGTAAGACCCGATCCCCCTTCTCTACCGCATGTCCCTTTAACTGTCTGTTATACACCTCAGCTTGCCTGGTCTGTTGCTTCTCAGCATGCTTTTGAGCAAGTGCCATCGCTTCCCTTAGATCCTTTCCCAGTGACTGGACATACTTATCCACATCCACCGTATCTCCATCTAAAAGGACACTCTGAAACATGACATCGACAGGTAATCTTGGAGTGCGGCCAAACATCAAAAAGAAGGGTGGGACCCCCGTGGTCTCATGCACTGTGCAATTATAAGCAAACGTCAAAGTGTTCAACATCTGAGGCCATTTCACCTTGGAACGAGGTGGCAAAGCACGGATCATACTACCTAAAGTGCGGTTTAGACGTTCTACTTGTCCATTTCCCATAGGATGGTATGGCGTGGTATGGGATTTTTCAACCCCTGCCATCTGAAGCATTTCTGCTATGAGTGCACTCTCAAAATTAGCTCCTCTGTCGCTATGAATGCAGGCTGCAAAACCATAAACAGAAAAAAAGTTATTCCAGAGCACTCTGGCCACCGTCTTTGCAGTTTGATTGGGACACGGATAAGCACACGCTAGTTTGGTAAAATGGTCAGTTATAACAAGCACATCAATGGACTTATTATTGGCATCCTCAGCCGACCAAAAGTCAATACACACCAACTCCAGTGGTGCGGTGGTGACTATAGATACCAGCGGAGCCTTAGCCTCCGGCTCAGGTGCTTTGCTCAGTACACACCTCTTACAATGACTCACATATTCTTTGACATCCTTTTCCATGGAGTCCCAATAGAAACGTTGTCTAGTGAGCCACAATGTGCGCTGCTGGCCCTGGTGCCCAGCCTCGTCATGTACCCCTTTTAGCACCTGTCCTCTCAGAGCGCTCGGTACAACATATTGAAAGACCTTCTTCCCACTCACAACGTGTTTTGAAACACGGTACAACACTCCCAGTTTTGTTGTGAGTTTTCCCCACTGTCTCAATGTGCGGTTTGTTTCTTTCGACTCATGAACTCTCTCTCTTCGAGATGGGCGGCGGCCTCTATCTACAAAGAATTTGACTCTACCAGTAACAGGGTCCTGGCACTGTTTGTCGTACAATTCCTCATGAGTGAGGACAGGCAATGGGCTCTGTCCCATGGACACCAACCTTTCTAGCTGCTGCACATGAGAGACTGCTCTCATAGCTGCGCCATCCTCCCAACAGCGATGTGTGTGGAGTACAGCAGATACCTCTTCACGAGATATGCTCCCACTGTCACTACCCACCTCACCACTGGCCTTAAGGGAACTCTGAATGGACAATCCTAGGCCCTTCCTCCTCACCTCTGGTTCCTCACAGGTAAGACGGAACATGTTCTGCACGTCATCCACCTCTAAACCTCTAGCCTCCCTCAACAAGACATCATACGAGGTCCTTGTCAGCCTGTGCATCACCCTAGGTTTAGCAAACGGCTCCCTGCTCAGTGCATCAGCTACTGTATTTTTAGGCCCAGGGATGTACTGAATGTCAAAATCAAAAGGTGCCAGCTTAGCCACCCATCTCTGCTCGCATGCATCGAGTTTTGGCTTTGTGAGAATGTACTTAAGGGGATTATTGTCTGTCCACACTGTAAATTTATGTCCTCGCAGCCAATGGCTAAACTTGTCGTGTATAGCCCATTTCATGGCGAGAAACTCATGCCTATGAGCGGGATATTTAGACTGAGCATGATTCAAAGATTTACTAGCAAAAGCTATGGGCCTGGCTGTGCTACACCCTTCCTGCACTTGTGAAAGCACAGCTCCCAGTCCACTAGTGGATGCATCTACAGACAATAAAAATGGCTGAGAAAAGTCAGGGTGAGCCAACAGAGTTTGTCCCACCAATGCGGCTTTTAACGCCTCAAAGGCCTCCCTACACTCCACAGTCCAGTCTGCTGCACTAAGCCTACGAAGGGGGGCAGCTCTCTTGCTTTTTACTTTGCCTCTCCGTGGCTTCTTCACACCCGTGGTCAACTGAAACAGTGGTCTTGCAACTACAGAGCAGTTCTCAATGTAATGCTGATAATACACCATCATTCCTAAAAATGACCGGATCTTATTGGCAGACGGGGTGACCCCATCCGACTCCATAATATCGCTCTCCGTCACACCCACTATCGCCTGCACCTTATCGGGGTCTGTGGCTATCCCCTCCCGAGAAACAATGTGTCCCAAAAACTTCAGTGACTTTCTCAGAAACTGACACTTAGATGGAGACAACTTCAGGTTGTGTTCTCGTAAACGCTGAAATACCATCTCCAGCCTCTGCAAGCTCTCTTCTTCCGACTTGCCAAAGACCAGCAGGTCATCTAAGTAACAAAGAAGACTCAGTGAGTTCTGATCACCAAAGATTGTGAGCATCATTCTCATGAACGTAGCTGGACTGTTACACAGCCCCTGGGGCATACGGTTATATTCATGTAAACCGAGAGGAGAGGAAAACGCAGTGTATTTCTTATCATCCTCATGCAGTGGGACATTGTAATACCCGGATGTCAAATCCATGGAACTGAAAAAGGCATTGCCTCCCAACGCTGCAAGTACATCTGCTTGATGAGGTAATGGATGTGCATCTTTCACGGTACAAGCGTTTAACCACCTGAAATCTGTGCACAATCTCAATTCCCCGTTCTTTTTCCAACAAAGAACAAGGGGGGAGGCATACTCACTACTCGACTTCCTAATTATCTCCCTGTCCTCCATCTCGTCCAGAGTCTCTCTCAACTTTTGGTAATGGGCGGGGGAGAGCCTCCGGTAAGGTAACCGGAAGGGCCGATCGTCAGTCAGTCGGATACGGTGACAAAAGCCACCAGCCTCACCACAATCCAACCGGTGTCTAGAAAACACATCCTCATAGTTCTCAATTAAATCAGTCAGTCTCTCTTTCCAGACTGGTGAGACCTGACAGTCATCAACTGACAGGTTCTGGAGCCCTAGACTAGCCAGTCTATCGTTCCCCCTAGCTACATTGTTGCTATCACAACTCCTAGCTGTCAGACTGCCGTGAGAGCTGCCACTACTCACTCTACCGGCATTCTGGTGGACTGAAGTGTCCGTATCATTGTCAAAATCTTCTAATGCAATGCATGGATATACGTCAGCCACTTTTGCATTTCTTCTCAAGGTGATAGCCTTGTTAGTCGGATTTATAATCTTGACAGGAAGCCACCCATCCCCCCAGAGAGGTGTAACTACCCTGCCAACTAGTATGTTACGGTGCACACAACGAGAGGCGCTGGGCTCAACGATAACAGTACTTCCCATAGACAGTTTTGTCTTGGGTGGGAGACGACCCCACACTACATGCTCACTCATTGGTTCAAGTGTTACGGCCTGTTTCAACTTGACTGTTCCCACTTTGTCAGGAATTTCCTCCCCCCTCCATCTCTCAAGATTGGCCATGAACCTGATAAACTGACTGTTTTCGTCCTGACATGGTGACTCAGCTTTTCCCAGTATGCGCCAGTAGGCCTCCGTGGATTTGAATTGCCTAATTAAGGGCTTCATCACATTGGTGCCTATAATGAGCTCATCTACCTGACCCTCCACTATTAAGACTGGTACTATGTATTCAAAACCGTAAAGCTTAAGTTTCAGCTCACACGTTCCCACCGGGCTAGTTTGTTTCCCACCACACCCCACAAGAACAACATTGGTGGTCGATATTAGATCACCCGTCACTACTCCTGCCTCCCTCAGCTGAGGAACCACATCAGCGCGCAGAGAAGTAGCCATGGATCCACTATCTAACATCCCCTGTAACTCAACCTTGTCTCCTGTCAATACGGTGGTGAAAAATAAACTGTCACTTTGGGATGTTCTGGTCACATTCTGCATAATTACTGTCTTGTCTTTGGGTGCTGCTTCACAAACAGACGTATACAGACTGGATATCATCATTGCAATTGGAGGAAAAACCATAGGGGCCCACATTGTCCTCCTTTGAACGAGGGCCGGCTAGTTTCCCTGGGGAGGACCAGCCTGTCTCTGACCAGGGGGCTGTCTAGGAGGGGTCTGCCCACAATAGATACCAATATGCCCTGGACTCAGACACTTGAAACACAGCCTGTGCGTCCTGCAATGTGTCCTAGTATCGTGCTCCGAACTGCCACAAACCTGACATTCTTGAGAAGGTCTGGGGAGCTGTCTATGGGGGCCATTTTGTACATAAGGACCATTTTGTACAGACTGAGTGTTGTTGCCTAACGCCATTTCTAACACTCTCAGAACCCTATCCATTGTGTTATTCTCAGCTACAGGCGTCAGCTGCTCTAGCTCTGGACTACTGACAGCCACAGGGGACGCGCTTTGTTCGTGATTAACAACCACCCTCTCCTGTGATGACTCAATGGCGACCACTTGTTGTGTCAACCGACCTCGACTCGCTCTATGTTCTCTCAAATATTCATCCAAATGTCCCTGCACCTCACCTGCTGTCCACTCACGAGATGGCTTACTCTTGAACACTAAGGACAACTCCTTATCGGGGCAGTTACGGATGAACATGAGAACTAGATGCTTGCTCAGGCTAATCTGAGATTCCCCCTTACTAAGAAGACACTGCTCTGTGGCTTCTGCTGCTTTGTTAAGCCTAATCCAATAGTCAAGAGGATTCTCGCTTGTATATGCTTTGACTGCATAAAAGTCAGCTAATGGAAGATCTGAGTGAATAATATCACCAAAATGTTGTCTCAAAATGCTAAAAATAACACCCACCTCACTGACAGTTGAGTTACTACGCAGCCATACTTTGGTAACGTCCCGGGCCCTCCCCATTAGCTTGTTCATAACCTCCTCAACTTGTTCAGTTCCAGTACAGTTATTTTTCTTTCTGAGATACGTCCTCATGAGTTCCTCCCACTCAAAAACAGAACACTTATCCGTGCTGTCCCCTCTAAAATAGGGTGGGGCATTTGCATCTGAACGTAACACAAGGTTCATTTTGGATGCATCAATCACAGTATTCCCACATTGGTCAGGTTGGAACGTCTGTTGGGGATTTTGAGAAGCTAATACAGGTGAAATCCCCGTGATTGTGTTCTGCATTAACGTCATCCTAATAGCTTCCCCTATTTCTGACCCAATGGATCTTATCAAATTGGCCATTTGACTGGGGGATGTTTCAACACTAGTGTTGTTGATTTCACCAGGTGAGGGAACAACCGGAGTGAAAAGTAACGATTGGGCATTTCCCTCTAAGTGACCCTCTACACTCCTCCTTTCAGGACTAGAGGAACCTGAGCCACCTTGACTCCCCGGAGTAGACTGCATAACCGGTGTGTAATCGAGAACCCCTCTCCCTCTCCCCACATTCAAGTCCCTTGTAGGAGTGTTTCCTTCATTCAAAGTCATTTTCAATATCAATTGGTACTTTTACCGTTTTACTCTTCAGTGTGTTTTGGGTAACACACTCGAAATCAATAAACTTGATTAGAGACTATCTTTTTCAAAGGATTCAGTGCTCTCCAGCCTCCTCAGGAACAGACCTCAGGACCAGGCGGCGAATGCAGCGTCCCCGTGACTAGGTCGCGCCAGCAGCATCCACGTCTCTCCAGCTACACCGGTGGTCGGCCTCTGCTGACCAGTTGATCCGGGTCACGGCACCAGTTGTAGCGTGATGAATTCTGCGTTGTGTCTGGTGTGAGGTGGACGTAGACACTCAGACAATGGTACCCATTTGATGGTTGTTTATTTGGCAATCCTGTTAATCAAAACAGCACGTACACAAGACATGGCGGCGTTATCGACCGTCCTCAAAGTGCAGTCCACCTCTGCTCTCGTACTCAGTCATACTCAAAGAGAGTGAACACTTCCGTCAGCGTGTCGCTCGTCAACAACCCGGCGAAACCATTTTGTACCTTAGTTGAACGTATTTACAATACAACAAATATTCAATGGAAAGATATCCTATCTTCTCTAAACCCATTATAAAAGACCCAAAAGGGATTTCGTTTGGAGAATTGGTAACTCAATGTGAGGAAATTAATATAAAGTAGTCCCCAAGACACCCCTCCATAACACTAAAGTGGGCTCGGTCCACTTTGTTCCACTTTGTTCCTTCAAAGTAAGAGTGTTTCCGTTTTGACCTACTTATTTAAGATAAAGTATAACAGTTTCTGTCCATGATTCTAGCATAACAACTTCACTCTGCTACATAAAGAATTAAATAACATTGAGTAAAGCGTTTCCAGTTCAGCCAGTTTTGAGCATCAATTCTTGCGTATTTTGGAGGAAAAGCTATCAGTGAAATCCTTGATCATTCCCTTTACCGACATCCATAATATTCTGGGGTCCTGCACCGAGTTTGCATTCCTCCGTATGAATACTGTAAGAGCTTCTTTGATTTGTGTAATGAATTCCTTGTTATTAAGCAGCATCGAGTTAAATCGCCATCTTGGGGCTCGGGAAGATAGTATACCAAATGTTCCCTTTAGGAGTAAATAACAGTGATCTGATAATGCATTGGGTATCATTTCCACATCATAGTTATCAAATAGTCTCGGGGATGCAAAAACATAATCTATTCTGGATAATGTGTTATGTCTCGATGATCGACAAGAGTATTTCCGGGTCGTGGGGTTGAGTGATCGTCATAAGTAATTTACACCTGTAGTCTTCGACCAATCCTTTAATGCATAGGTGTCAAACTCACGGCCCGCGGGCCAAATCCGGCCCGCCACGTCATTTGATGTGGCCCCCCAAGAGCTCAGGTAAAAAAAAAAGATACAGTCAACTGGAATATGTTAGTTGTTTACACATATGTTGGATTATGTAATTGTTTTGTCATGACCCATTGTCAAAACAATAATAAATCGCTGGATTTATATGAAGTTTGTTGTTAGATGGCATGCTTTGTAGCACCTCCCTCTGCTTCTAGACATGGAGGCAACTTTAAATGATTTTTTTGGACCTACTTTTTCTGTGGATGGTTTTGTGAATAAATCTCCATTATGCTTCAATTACTGTGTGTTTATTGTATAGCAATAAGGTTGGGTGAATTCGACCATTGTATAAAAGCATTACATCACTTGAAGTCGTGTGTTATACTCATTAGATCACGCCTAGGGGGGTCTAATGACCCTCCGCTGCTCCCCGGGCCTAACAACCACCCCTAGGCGTGATCTAATGAGTATAACACACTCCTACGCGTGATGTAATGCTTAAATCATACACAGAGGAGAGGAGAAGAGGAGAGGAGGAGAATAGGGGAGAGGAGGAGAGGAGGTCATGATTATTTGTGTGACATTTCTTTATTGGGAATAACCCCTTGAGATTAACCATAAAGGGGGTCCGCAAAGACAAAATACAGAGTTATTATATTTTGACAATCTTTTTTTTTTTTTTTTTTTTTAAACAGACATATAAACAAACATGACAACACACGATAAGATATACAAGCATTAATTCACAGTGCATATCCAATGAAATTACCATTTAGTCAAATGTCTTATACAGGATATACCCCTAATACCTGTTATCTAAAAACCTACATACATATGCTCCAGCTCGAACCCCCCCCCCTCCCGGACCCCCCATTGGATAATCCAACCATTATAACTTGTTCCTAACCAGACACTACCATTATATGCTAGCTTTTATTCTCTCCACCACTTCTAACCACAATGTCATTTTGGATTCATTGAGACCCAAAATTCTTGCTGTAGATATTTCTTGATAAATCACATCGAGATATGTAAGAGACCAGACCTTCCGGCACATTTTTTCCGGTTGAAACCATCGTGATGCTATCAGCTTTTTAGCCACTGTGATACCGGATAAAACCAATCTCTTTAGCTGTGGAGGTACTGCATGCTCAAAGACATAATTTAGCAGTAATACAGAGGGGTGTACAGGTATATCCAGAGTTAAGAGATTTGCTAATTGCTGGGTCACTTCTTTCCAAAATATCTTAACTGGTGGGCAGTCCCAGTACATGTGCATAAATGTCCCTTCGTCCCCATTTGTACATAGGGAGCATTTGGAGTCTTGTTTAAGACCCATTTTGTTCAGTCTTATAGGAGTTAAGTATGTCCTGTGAATATAGTTAAGATTGATTTGTTGATGGTCCGGGTTCCTTGATGCAAGTCGTACATTTGCCCAGGCCTCTTGCCAGTCAAAGTCTGTCTCCAGGTCTGGTATATCCCTCCTCCAGACTGAGTCTAGATGGAGGGTTTCATACGAGGCCGTTAGTAATTGATGATAAAGATCTGATACAAAACCTCTCGATGTCTCTCTTTCATAGATAGTTATCAGATTCAGAGAAAATGTCGTTTGTAAGTTTTAATAAAGCAGTAGTTGTAGAGTGATCTGAATGAAAACCGCACTGGAAAGGAGATAAAAGATTGTGTTTGGTGAGATATAGTCAGACAATTGTTTGTAATCTTATAGCTATAGAGCAGATTATGGAAATTGGTCTGTAGTTGTTGGGATCCAATTCACTGCAGGTTTAATGCAATGTAGTGATACGTGAGCATTTCCAAATAGAGGGTATTTCACAAGTAGATAAAGACAAATTAAAAAGATCACAGAGTGGATACATCAGAATGTGTGAAGCTACAGTACACAGTCAATCTTGCAGTGTCAAATTAACACTATTTTCGGACCCAACTCAGAATTGGTGTTAAATTGACTCTTGCTCTTGTGTAAGACTCTTACACAAGAGCAAGAGTCAATTTTTACACCAATTCTTTTGTAAGAGTAAAAGTAAAAGTTAAATGAACTCTAAATAGAGTAAAAACTTAACACTTGCATAAGCTGGAATGACATTCAATCCAAATTAAAGTTGGAAGTTCTTCCTTCCCTTAGGGAATTTAAATGTCTGATTTCATTTCTAAATGATTCATGTTGTAACTGTTTTTAACTGATTGCACTGCACATTGTTTTGTTGTTTTATCTTGTTGTACACTCAGCAGTTCTGTAAATGAGGTGGCCTCACCTCAGAACTCTTCTCAGTATAAATAAAGGTTTCAATCAATCAATCAATCTCAGAGACAAGATTAGATGTGACATATGTGGCAACACCACCAGCCCTAGTGCCTCTGTCAACTATGTATAGTATATAGTTAGTTCATTTTATTTCATTATTAGATATGTTGTTGGTGAGCAAGGTTTCTTATAGAGTATACATGAGGTTTGTGCTGTTCAATCCATAACCTAAGTACCGGTAGATACATTTTATGTACAAGGCTCCTGATATTCAAATGGATGATTTTAATTCCTTTCGCACTAT
>NC_140179.1:86174022-86186522 GCF_963971535.1 Notolepis coatsorum | reverse complement strand
ATTCTAATGAGCTGCGTTTCCATGGCGATCGGAACATCAAGAACCCTTTCAGTCTCCGTTAAATCTGTGTCAAACTAACAGTCCAAGACTAGATTCATCTGAACATTTAAAATCTGTTTTCATTTACCAGGTTCGATGAGCAGCAACGCCCTGCTTCACACTCACTCTGTTACATACATTCACACTGGGAGCTGCCCAGTACAACCACAGTCTGACACTGTTGACCACTAGGAGCTGCCCAGTACAACAACAGTCTGACACTGTTGACCACTAGGAGCTGCCCAGTACAACCAGTATTATACTGTTGACCACTAGGAGCTGCCCAGTACAACCACAGTCTGACACTGTTGACCACTAGGAGCTGCCCAGTACAACCACAGTCTGACACTGTTGACCACTAGGAGCTGCCCAGTACAACCACAGTCTGACTCTGTTGACCACTAGGAGCTGCCCAGTACAACCACAGTCTGACACTGTTGACCACTAGGAGCTGCCCAGTACAACCACAGTCTGACACTGTTGACCACTAGGAGCTGCCCAGTACAACCACAGTCTGACACTGTTGACCACTAGGAGCTGCCCAGTACAACCACAGTCTGACACTGTTGACCACTAAGAGCTGCCCAGTACAACCACAGTCTGACACTCTTGACCACTAGGAGCTGCCCAGTACAACCACAGTCTGACACTGTTGACCACTAGGAGCTGCCCAGTACAACCACAGTCTGACACTGTTGACCACTAAGAGCTGCCCAGTACAACCAGAGTCTAACACTGTTGACCACTAGGAGCTGCCCAGTACAACCAGTCTAACACTGTTGATCAGTAGGAGCTGCCCAGTACAACCAGTATTATACTGTTGACCACTAGGAGCTGCCCAGTACAACCACAGTCTGACACTGTTGACCAGTAGGAGCTGCCCAGTACAACCACAGTCTGACACTGTTGACCAGTAGGAGCTGCCCAGTACAACCACAGTCTAACACTGTTGACCGCTGAGCAACTCCACTGAAGCAGTTGGAGGTAGTGTGCTTCAACAGTGGGTACTGAGGGTGTGTTATGTCTGACAGAAGGTTGTAAAGCTTGGATCACTTCTCCCAATCATTTTATTACGCATTTCTTCATGACCACAACCCCTACAGATGCATTTGCTGTTTTGATTTGATTAAACCTTTAACACAGTAACTAAACACATGGTAATTGTGCTCCCCCTGGTGGTTGATATTTAAACAGTAACTAAACACATGGTAATTTTTCTCCCCCTAGTGGTCGATATTTAGACTGTAAGTAAACACATGGTAATTTTGCTGCCTCATAGTGGTTGATATTTAAACTGTAACTAAACACATGGTCATTTTGCTCCTCCTAGTGGTTTATATTTAAACAGTAACTAAACACATGGTAATTTTGCTCCCCCTAGTGGTTGATATTTAAACAGTAACTAAACACATGGTGATTTTGCTGCCTCCTAGTGGTTGATATTTAAACTGTAACTAAACACATGGTAATTTAGCTCCCCCTAGTGGTTGATATTTAAATGGTAACTAAACACATGGTAATTTAGCTCCCCCTAGTGGTCGATATTTAAACAGTAACTAAACACATGGTATTTTAGCTCCCCCTTGTGGTTGATATTTAAACAGTAACTAAACACATGGTGATTTTGCTCCTCCTAGTGGTTGATATTTAAACTGTAACTAAACACATGGTAATTTAGCTCCCCCTAGTGGTTGATATTTAAACTGTAACTAATAGTTAGGGAATTTTACCAAGATGTTTGGACCATCTGTGAAAAAATGTATTACCAATAGCTTTCTTCACCAAAGTGTTCCTATAGGTGTCTACTAACACCTCTCAATTTATTCAAACCCAAATCCTCAGGGAAAATTCTGGAGAGCCAATCAAAGTTAAGGAGCCCAGGGGGCTTGGGCGAAAAATATGAAAAAAATTAAAATCAAATATGATCAAATATGATCAAATATCAAATATGTGGGGTGACTAACTAGGGGTTTTCAGGGGTGCTGAATCTATTCCAGCCATTCGTTTTGAGAGTAAAATTGGCTCCCTGGCCATAAAATATTGGTATACCCAGAGGGCTTGGGTGAAAAATATGAAAAATCAAATATTAACTTGTTGTTATGGTTTGTAACCGACCCCAATCGCACAACACAAGACAGGTATGAGAGTAAGCCAAAACAGGGCATTTATTCAATACAAACAAAAAGCGGCACTGTCCCTTTAAGGGAGAACACAAAAATACTGGAAACAAAGAAATAGGGAAGAATGTGGCACTGTGCCTTTAAGAGGCGAGCAGGCTAAGGGGCTAAGGCTAAAGGACAGGGCCAGGGCAAAAAAGGTCAGGGCAGGGACAGGGGCACTGGAGAGGGGGAAACAGGGACAGAGGCCCGGGGAGGCGGGCTGGAGACAGGGACAGAGAAACAGGGTTAAGGCCTTGGACAGGGCGAGGGCCAGAGCTGCTTACAGGGATGGCAGGGTTCAGACGGCGGAGGCCTGGCAAGGAGATCCTCCTCGGAAGTGAAGAGACGCATCCTCCCGTGGGATAGGAAGCGATGCGCGCCGGCTTGAGCGTCTGGAGTAGGAGCGCGCCGGCTTGAAGAGACGCATCCTCCCGTGGGATAGGAAGCGATGCGCGCCGGCTTGAGCGTCTGGAGTAGGAGCGCGCCGGCTTGAAGAGACGCATCCTCCCGTCGGATAGGAAGCGATGCGCGCCGGCTTGAGCGTCTGGAGTAGGAGTGCGCCGGCTTGAAGAGACGCATCCTCCCGTGGGATAGGAAGCGATGCGCGCCGGCTTGAGCGTCTGGAGTAGGAGCGCGCCGGCTTGAAGATACGCATCCTCCCGTGGGATAGGAAGCGATGCGCGCCGGCTTGAGCGTCTGGAGTAGGAGCGCGCCGACTTGAAGAGATGCATCCTCCCGTGGGATAGGAAGCGATGCGCGCCGGCTAGGGGTCTGGAGTGGGACACTGGAAAACCTCCCGTAGAGAATTAGAGAGCGCAGACCGTGTCCCACTCCACGCAAACAGCGACAGGTGGTGATGGCTGGCACCTCGTCTCACGCCGGAGACGCGGCAGGTGATGGTAACGTCCAGGACTCCATGAACACTGAACACAGAAAAGGATAAAGAGTCCAGAACAAAGAACCAGCATACAGAACGACCCGACGAGGACTGGAGGGGAGGTCCAGGTATTTAAAGCCCTCTGGGGCGCTAATCACAAACTCTGAACAGCTGTGAAAGGTAGTCCAAGGGTGGGGGCTGTTGAAGAGCAGAGGAGAGTAAAACATCGCAAGGTTGGGGGCTGGTGAGGTGAGGAGACAGGGAATTAAAGGTCCAGGGAACAGGCGAACCTCACAGTACCCCCCCCTCCACGGGAGCCACCGGGCGACCCAAAAACACAGACAGTGGGGCAGGGGACACGACAAAGCAACAAACAAAAAAAATTGGGCCATGCTAGCAGGGGAAGCTACACCAAAAGGGGGCTAGAAGAGGGACAGGGAAGCTGCCAGGGCACTGCTAGCTACAGGGCCTATGCTAGCTGTACTGCTACATTAACATAGAGGCTGCGCTAGCTGCCGGAGCTAGGCTAGCAGACAGGGCTGGACCAGCATGAGAGAACAAGCTAGCTGGAAGGACAGTCCTAGCTGTGGGGAAACTGACCTTGCTAGCTGAAGGGGCAGTCCTAGCAGTGGGGAAACTGACCTTGCTAGCTGAAGGGGCAGTCCTAGCAGTGGGGAAACTGACCTTGCTAGCTGAAGGGGCAGTCCTAGCAGTGGGGAAACTGACCTTGCTAGCTGAAGGGGCAGTCCTAGCAGTGGGGAAACTGACCTTGCTAGCTGAAGGGGCAGTCCTAGCAGTGGGGAAACTGACCTTGCTAGCTGAAGGGGCAGTCCTAGCAGCGGGGAAACTGACCTTGCTAGCTGAAGGGGCAGTCCTAGCAGTGGGGAAACTGACCTTGCTAGCTGAAGGGGCAGTCCTAGCAGTGGGGAAACTGACCTTGCTAGCTGAAGGGGCAGTCCTAGCAGTGGGGAAACTGACCATACTAGCTGAAGGGGCAGTCCTAGCAGTGGGGAAAACTAACGAGGCTAACAGGGGAGCTAACAGGCTAACAGGGAAGCTAACAGGGGAGACTAACGAGGCTAACAGGGGAGCTAACAGGGGAGACAAACGAGGCTAACAGGGGAGACAAACAGGCGAAACCAAAGGGAGCTAGAGGGAGCTAGAGTGGGTTAGAGGGAACTAAAAAGGGCAAACTCAACATACACTGTCTGTGCTGGCTGGGGTCGTCGACGGGTCGGGTCGTACTGTTATGGTTTGTAACCGACCCCAATCGCACAACACAAGACAGGTATGAGAGTAAGCCAAAACAGGGCATTTATTCAATACAAACAAAAAGCGGCACTGTCCCTTTAAGGGAGAACACAAAAATACTGGAAACAAAGAAATAGGGAAAAATGTGGCACTGTGCCTTTAAGAGGCGAGCAGGCTAAGGGGCTAAGGCTAAAGGACAGGGCCAGGGCAAAAAAGGTCAGGGCAGGGACAGGGGCACTGGAGAGGGGGAAACAGGGACAGAGGCCCGGGGAGGCGGGCTGGAGACAGGGACAGAGAAACAGGGTTAAGGCCTTGGACAGGGCGAGGGCCAGAGCTGCTTACAGGGATGGCAGGGTTCAGACGGCGGAGGCCTGGCAAGGAGATCCTCCTCGGAAGTGAAGAGACGCATCCTCCCGTGGGATAGGAAGCGATGCGCGCCGGCTTGAGCGTCTGGAGTAGGAGCGCGCCGGCTTGAAGAGACGCATCCTCCCGTGGGATAGGAAGCGATGCGCGCCGGCTTGAGCGTCTGGAGTAGGAGCGCGCCGGCTTGAAGAGACGCATCCTCCCGTGGGATAGGAAGCGATGCGCGCCGGCTTGAGCGTCTGGAGTAGGAGCGCGCCGGCTTGAAGAGACGCATCCTCCCGTGGGATAGGAAGCGATGCGCGCCGGCTTGAGCGTCTGGAGTAGGAGCGCGCCGGCTTGAAGAGACGCATCCTCCCGTGGGATAGGAAGCGATGCGCGCCGGCTAGGGGTCTGGAGTGGGACACTGGAAAACCTCCCGTAGAGAATTAGAGAGCGCAGACCGTGTCCCACTCCAGGCAAACGGCGACAGGTGGTGATGGCTGGCACCTCGTCTCACGCCGGAGACGCGGCAGGTGATGGTAACGTCCAGGACTCCATGAACACTGAACACAGAAAAGGATAAAGAGTCCAGAACAAAGAACCAGCATACAGAACTACCCGACGGCGTGAATATTAAAGGCAACCAACTTGTGTTCAGCTTTTCGTTCAGCGTTTCTCTGATTGGCCACACGGCCAATCAATCAATCCACTAGCACACGCCCTCGCGCAAAGAGAGACGCGGCAGAACGCTGGTCGAACCAGCGGTGTTCTGTTGTGTGACTGTACTACAGCCGGTGTTCTGTTGTGTGACTGTACTAAACTCTTCCACCATATGACCGACATTTGACATACAGTACACCTCCTATCTATGTTGGGATTATGTTTGGTCATGACAAAACAATAAAAATCGATACTGTTAGTAATGCTGCCACCACCCACTTCAATGACAGAGCTCTCATATTTGCGAATGCATAAACTATATCTTAAATTATGGCGATGTGTCTTATATGGCTGTCGCGAAGTCATTGATAAGCGACAGCCATATTAGACACATAGCCATAATTTAAGATATAGTTTATGCATTCGCAAAATATGAGAGCGCGCCGCTGTCATTGAAGGGCTTCCTACAACGGAGCACCGCCGCTGCTGCTGCTGCTGAAGCTGGATCAAGCCGGCGGCGGCGCACGGACGCCGGGGAAAAACCACCGCGTCGCCCCGCTGGCGCTTCAGGCTCAGCAGCCTCCACCGGCGAAATAACATATAACGTTACAGTTCCACACTGATGTACAGTGAGTGTCTAATATGGCTGTCGCGAAGTCATGCCTCTCCCTCTGAAAGCCCATCCACGCAGTGTATCATAGACTACCAGATTCACTCGTGTATAAACAAAGCCCATACAGTTATGAAATGCGCTGAACTAGAAAGCGTAACGTTATTATGTTTCGCGTTCCATTGATTAACGTCATTACCTGCTGTGCTGTAGGAAGCAGAGGTACAGTAAGTTACAGTAGGTGTAGGTTACATGTTTAATCAAAGCCCATACAACTCTGTCATTGAAGTGGGTGGTGGCAGCATTACTAACAGTATCGATTTTTATTGTTTTGTCATGACCAAACATAATCCCAACATAGATAGGAGGTGTACCCCAACAAGTACACAAGTTGGTTGCCGCGCTGCCGCTCGCTTGCTCCTTGGATTTCATTTGGGACGTGCGCTTGCCTGCGCGTGGGGGCGCGGCCAATCAGAGAAAAGCCGAACACAAGTTGGTTCCCTTTAATATTCACGCGACCCGACGAGGACTGGAGGGGAGGTCCAGGTATTTAAAGCCCTCTGGGGCGCTAATCACAAACTCTGAACAGCTGTGAAAGGTAGTCCAAGGGTGGGGGCTGTTGAAGAGCAGAGGAGAGTAAAACATCGCGAGGGTGGGGGCTGGTGAGGTGAGGAGACAGGGAATTAAAGGTCCAGGGAACAGGCGAACCTCACACTTGTGGGGTGTCTAACTAGTGTTTTTCAGGGCGCTGAATCTATTCCAACCATTTGTTTTTTCCATAAGAACATATATTTTTACTTTATTCCAAGAGAAATGTAACGTTACATAGAATGGAATGGTGCATTATTGCATTATTGATACATGGTTTCAGTTTTTTTTTACTAAGCCAACTCCCCATCTTCCTCACTCCTTTTCTCGTCTGTCTGGTTGTTATGGCACTCTCCTTTACCCTTGCCACAAGCAGATATGCACTTGACCCCCTGTTTTTTACAGCAGCACCTGCGTGTACTGCAGTCTCCCTCACAGTTGCAGCTGATGAATCTCAGGAGATAGTCTGGGGCAATGGGGTCTGTGGTAGGGACTGGTGCATCTCCCAGTTTCCAGCCATAGTCCAGAACATCCAGTGATGGACTTTGTAGTAGAAGCCAGTCTCTGGTTTGGAGATATGCCCGGAGAGAATGTTGTGCTGCTGCTGCTGTAGTCGGGGGCAGTTTCTCAGGGCTGATTTTCCATGCTGCAGCCTGCTTGCTGAACATTTCAAATCTCAAGTCCCCCAAGCCTTTGGGTGGTTTCCCATGGAACATGAGTTTGAATATTTCACAGCCGGCTGTGATGATGGTATCTTTCTGGGCTTGGATGTCAAGAAAAACTTCCATGGCCTTCTCAGCTTGGTCCGTCTTGCAGATTGTGCGTAGCAAAGTTGGTTTGCTAAAGCCAGAAATTGCAGACACAGTATTGCAGCCTGAGAAGCTGTGTAGAAAGAGCAGATATTTCCTGTATTTCTCTGGGAGGGCCTCTTGTATCTTTCCAACATCGTAAGACACATTGTTTGCTGTTGTGAAGAAGACTGAGTGGTCTGCATCATGATGAATGAGCATAACCAGGATGTCCGTATCCTCAGCTCTCCCCTCAACAGCGGACTCTCTTGCCTCATCTAGAGCTGCCTGGACAATAGAAGTGTCTGCATCATCAAAGCATTGATGTACACGGATTCCATTACTACTGAATGTCTCAGCTAGAAGCAGGATAAGCTGGGCCTTGTTGTTCTTGTTGTCAAGGAACTTTTCTATAGGAATAATGGTTTGGATGTCTGGGCGAATCTGGATGTCACAGCATGCATGCTTTGTACGTCTGAGATGATCATGGTCCTTGGTCGGGTTGTCATATCCGTCAATTTTCCCAGAGGATTTGGGTTTGAATAAATTGAGAGGTGTTAGTAGACACCTATAGGAACACTTTGGTGAAGAAAGCTATTGGTAATAAATTTTTTCACAGATGGTCCAAACATCTTGCTAAAATTCCCTAACTAATGGTAATTTAGCTCTCCCTTGTGGTTGATATTTAAACAGTAACTAAACACATGGTGATTTTGCTGCCTCCTAGTGGTTGATATTTAAACTGTAACTAAACACATTGTAATTTTGCTCCTCCTAGTGGTTGATATTTAAACGGTAACTAAACACATGGTAATTTAGTTCCCCCTAGTGGTTGATATTTAAACGGTAACTAAACACATGGTAATTTAGCTCCCCCTTGTGGTTGATATTTAAACAGTAACTAAACACATGGTAATTTTGCTCCTCCTAGTGGTTGATATTTAAACGGTAACTAAACACATGGTAATTTAGCTCCCCCTTGTGGTTGATATTTAAACAGTAACTAAACACATGGTAATTTTGCTCCTCCTAGTGGTTGATATTTAAACTGTAACTAAACACATGGTAATGTTGCTGCCTCCTAGTGGTTGATATTTAAACTGTAACTAAACACATGGTAATTTTGCTCCTCCTAGTGGTTGATATTTAAACAGTAACTAAACACATGGTAATGTTGCTGCCTCCTAGTGGTTGATATTTAAACAGTAACTAAATACATGGTGATTTTGCTCCCCCCTAGTGGTTGGACACTCTGCCACGCCCAATCGATGATGTCAGAGTAGCTCTTTGGAGGTACTAAGTCTGTCTAGACTCTAGAGAAAGAAAGAGGTGCTCTGACATCACAGTTTCAGTATTCCAGTCTGAAAGGAAAACATCCAAATCTGCAAATCACACAAACTATAGGTCAGGGGTCAGAGGGTTCAGTGTATGTTGGAGGTCAGAGAGGTTCAGGGGTCAAAGGTCATATTTCCAGCCAGAAGTCGTCCTGTCTCTTCTGAGCACGCTCCAATACGGCAGACGCCATGGAGCAGGAAGAAGCATGTGAGACCAATAGGGAGGTGTAGTCTGACGTCACTTTGGTTCGCCCGCGAGGTCCACCCGTATAGGGATTTATCATTGGGAAAATGGATTATCGGCTATTGTAACAATTCTGCCGCATGAACAATGGAAAGCTTTAAATGTTTGCACAAAATGAGTTCCCTTCTATCACTAACATTATAAGCATTTTTGGTTGAAATAAAAATTTGACGATTTTTTTTTTTACGATTAATTGCGAATATTTTCATGTTGAGCTATAGATTGTGGATGAATATGCACAGAAAGGTACACCATGCAAATGTTCATGCTTTATTTGTTTTAAACAAGACGATTTAGACATGGGCAAAACGTTGCAATTTTGCGAGGTGGACCGGCCGGAAACAGCAATGACGTAACCACTACACCTCCCTACATCCAGTCAAGTAGGCTCGACATGTGGGAGTGACCCGAGTATAGGCTCATCAAGTGTTTTTAACATTCTTAGAGGATTTGTCCAACCAGTTCTTATTAAAGTCACCAAGTATTATAAGTTCATTTTTTATCTTTGATAGAATTTATGGAGGAAATAATGCAGTTGAATGATTCAGCAGGAGCTGAAGGAGGTCTATACATGTTTCCAATGGTTAAGGACTTGTTCTCACGTTACCCGAAAATGCTCTCAAAATGTCAAGGCTGTAGGCACCGTTATCTCAGAGACAAGATTAGATGCGACATATGTGGCAACACCACCAGCCCAGTAATTACATGAGGTTTGTGCTGTTCAACCCATAACCTAAGTAGGTACATTTTATGTACAAGGCTCCTGATATTCAAATGTATGATTTTAATTCCCTTTGTGCTATCCAGATTGACATTTAGTGTTTACATTTTTAAATTTGTTCCATCATTAATCCAACATAAATCACAGATCCACAGAGATAATGTGCCAAGCTTGAAAATAGAACACACATTAATAATATATGCACAAGACAACATACATTACTCAAATAAGTTACTCAAATAACTTATAGAAGGCGACTGTTTGATCAATAACTTTATTTAAATAACAACTGTAACGATGACAAGTGATGTCAGCAGTCAGAATGGTACAAATTCTGATCAAATTCATCAACAGCTGTATGTGGAATACGTTCATAAAAAAATCTGTGAAACTACAGTATTTTATTTTAACTATTTTAAAATGTATATCTTTATGTTTGTGAAGCCAGATAGGATATTTACTAATTTTACATTTACTGTTTCACTGTTTTAACATCAGCTGTCAAAATACACGTCCTGCCTCTAAAACAGCTGTTACATCAACATGGAATAAATACAATTACTTCTGTACTAAAAACACATTAAAATGTAATAAATACAAATACTTCTGTAAAAACACATAGGAAATGTAATAAATACAATTACTTCTGTAGAAATACATCAAAATGTAATAAATACAATTACTTCTGTAAAAATACACCATAATGCTGTAAAATGCATTTACTCTGGGTGGAATGTGTGTTTCCAGCACATTCTGTATACATATACAGTATGTGTATAAAATATATACCTGTATAAAAATGTGAGCCGTAAAATGGCAACATACCATGGTATTGGTAAATCAAACATAATCAATGACTTCGAGTGATCAATAAATATATAAAATTAACTTCTCTGGCATGTGTTGCCATCCAAATGCCACTGTTCTGTCATCTCAAATGATCAATAAATCAATAAATACAATGCAACAAACATATAAATACATGGTAATAATAAATATAATATATCAAATACATATGATCTCAAATTAATTCCTGAATATATAAGGAATATATCATTCCAAATAAGGCCCTGACTGAATCTATAGAGTTGGTTCATAAAAAAAAAAAAAAAAAAACACTTCAAATGATAGAAATAGAGGAGATTTCCTGGTAAATAGTTGGAAGAGAAGGGCAATTCACATAAAAAACATAAATATTCTATTCTCGCTTGTAGAAATAAAGATATCACATATCAATATAATATTGTCCTTGAAGGCACATTTTCACATAGACAAATATTAAATAAAACAGAATAAATGTAATAAATAAATACAAATCTATAACATTATTTCTTTGTGTGATGCCAGGCAAATGGAATCCCCGCCCATAGTAACTCTATGTAATACCTGATGTAGCTGTTTATAGCGCTATGAAATGCAGTTGGAATGCCCACTCTCTCTGCTGTAAGTCTGTGAAATACCTGTTGGGATGTGTGGTAGGTCTGTGTTCAGGCGTGTCAGTTCTATGTGTGGTAGGTCTGTGTTCAGGCGTGTCTGTTCTATGTGTGGTAGGTCTGTGTTCAGGCATGTCAGTTCTATGTGTGGTAGGTCTGTGTTCAGGCGTGTCAGTTCTATGTGTGGTAGTTCTGTGTTCAGGCGTGTCTGTTCTATGTGTGGTAGTTCTGTGTTCAGGCGTGGACACAATAATCCTGCAGGTAGCTGAAGAGGATGTCGATCTCACTGATAGCCTTGTTCATCCCCTGTTCTCCATACATCTGAGAGAGAGAGAGAGAGAGAGAGAGTTAACTTTACAGTATTTAACAAACCAACACTGGTCTCCATGACAACGTAACATAAAACTGTTAGTATGTGTGGGGGGGGGGGGGGGGGGGGGGGAGTGTGTGATCTTTATATACCTTCAACTTCCTTCTGAAATTCAGAGAGTTCTGGTGGTCATGATAATGAGTCAGATTCTAGAGAGAGAGAGAGAGAGAGAGAGAGAGAGAGACAGAGAGAGAGAGAGAGAGAGAGAGAGAGAGAGAGAGAGAGAGAGAGAGATAAATGGTTATTTTCAGTATTTGAAGAAGGTTTTGGAAACTGTTAACATCCTCCTCCCAATCTAAAAGAGAATTCACACACACACACACACACACGCACACACACACACATGCGCACGCACGCACACACGCACGCACGCACACACACACACACACACACACACATACACACACACACACACACACACACACACACACACACACACACACACACACACACACACACACACACACACACACACACACACACACACAGCTCTGAGACTCACACAGCCACTGCTCTGCAGGTCAGTACTGACTCGGCCCAGATCAATCTTCAGCTGCTCTATCTTGGCGTGCTGGTTGCCGTGGCTACGGAGGATGTCGCGCAGGTAGAAGTCCAGGATGTTGGCATGGAGACAGCAGATTTCCAGGTGGTGCTGTTATTGTAATTATGGGGTGGAAAACTGATTTTAGAACATATAATTAGAATGCATAGCTAGTCTATTTTCAGTTAACTGTGTTACAGTGTAATGCCTTTTGTACGTCTGTTTATTTATCAGTCTGTCTGTCCATTTGAGTGTGTGTCTGTCTGTCTGTGTGTTTATTTATCTGTCTGTCTGTCCGTCTTACCTGAGTGATGTCTGCTCTGGGCATCAGTCTGACTGAAGTGTCATTCTCTGTCTCCAGTTTCTGGGCCTAGAGAGAGAGAGAGAGAGAGAGAGAGAGAGAGAGAGAGAGAGAGAGAGAGAGAGAGAGAGAGAGAGAGAGAGAGAGAGAGAGAGAGAGAGAGAGAGAGAGGTTTATTAATCAATGTTTGTATATAAAACAACTACAGTATAATTGACTCTATGTTACTCTATTTCATTAGC
>NC_140179.1:86106522-86171522 GCF_963971535.1 Notolepis coatsorum | reverse complement strand
TTTATCCAAAGCGCTTTACAATTATGTCCTCACATATTACCCATTCACTCACACATTCACACACCGATGGCCAGGGCCGGACTGGGGACATAATTCATACCGGGAGATATAGCGCGAAATATAGCGCCAATCAGGCCACTTTTTAAGTGGGGGGTCTGGGGGTCCCCCACCCGGAAAATTTTAGTTACAAAGACTTAATTTCCTGCATTCTGGTGAATTTTAGTGCATGTGAATCACAAACTAATGAGCCAACAATTGCTTAGTACAATGTACTGTTATGAACCTCAAATAAAACGGTTGTGGCACCAGCAATGGTACACAGGAAAAACTGGGGAGTCATTTTCCCAGAGTAATTATTACGGAGTTATTATTTTCCTCTCAAGTAGTCATATTTACTCCATTTGGGGCATAATCATTGCCTGTGGCCAATAGAGTGAGAGTAAAGTTCCAGAAGAGTTTCTATTGGAGTAATACAGCATTGGTCACGCCTACTATCCATATAATTCCCAAAGGTGCCGACGCCATCTTTCTCTCTCGCCAAGTCCTCGCTTCAAGCTCAGGTGCAGCAAGAGCGCAATACAGCGATATTTTCCTTCTCTTGGATGCCAAATACAAGGTAAGATTATTATTATTATTTGTTAATTTATTAAACAGCAATGTGTGTAACTAATTTGCAACATTACAGCTAAGCCACAGAGCCATCTATCACGATGTTCGCATGTTAGCTGCTATACGTTTGCACGCACGCTATTAAATAAACGTTTTACAGTTGTATGGACAAGTATTCAATTATCAACAGTATTGCTATCAGGGACAGTGCACATTAATCAACATGTCGGTTTTCATGTAAAATGTATATGAGCTAGTGTATAGCCAGAAGCTAATTTCCACCTGTATAGGCCTGAGACCATACCTGTAGACCATGCCTGTAGGCTGTTGTTAAAAGTAGTGATATAACTATATCCATACAAAAACTGACTTATTAAGAACATACAAGACAAGTAGACATAGTACAGGAGATGGAACAATTATATGTTACATGTTGGCGGTTTTTGCTGAAACGGTGGCAGAGACAACGTGTGTTTTACTCTAAATAGAGTCACCGTACATTACAGCTAAGCCACAGAGCCATCTATCACGATGTTAGCATGTTAGCTGCTAGCACGCACGCTATTAAATAAACGTTTTACAGTTTTATGGACAATAACTTAAGAACAGGTACGTCGGTGCAACACGAGTATTCAATTATCAACAGTATTGCTATCAGGGACAGTGCACATTAATCAACATGTCGGTTTTCATGTAAAATGTATATGAGCTAGTGTTAGCCAGAAGCTAATTTTCACCTGCATGCGGCTATACCTGTATAGGCCTGAGACCATACCTGTAGACCATGCCTGTAGGCTGTTGTTAAAAGTAGTGATATAACTATATCCATACAAAAACTGACGTATTAAGAACATACAAGACAAGTAGACATAGTACAGGAGATGGAACAATTATATGTTACATGTTGGCGGATTTTGCTGAAGAGACAACGTGTGTTTTACTCTAAATAGAGTCACGTAAATTTGCCGCAATGTGCTGTAGGTTGACTGTTTTACTAGTGGTAAATGGACATAACAAGTTAATTTGACGCACTGTTCGGTTCAACAAGTGTTTATTTGAACCATTGTACTGGGTTGACTAATTTGTGTGTTCTGCCTCCATGTATAATATAATGGAAACTTGTGGAACTATCCTCACAGTAAATTTCACAGAGTAAATTTTACTCAAACTGAGTCAATTTGAGCCCAAGACGTGAGTAAAGTTTTACTCAGTTTGAGTAAAATGTACTCAGCGAAATTTACTGTATGGTGCTTTTGTAATATTTTCTAATTGTAACACTCCTCATAATGCATGAGTTGTTGTGCCCTATATGTATCATCTTAGTAACTGTTATTATTTATTTGCCATCAGATGCAGGCTGTACGTGTTAAACACGTTGACCGGCAGAAATTCATCTGTTTTGAGGGCCAATTGACCTTCACAACTTTTTTGGAGTGTGGTGAGTGAAACATTTTGCACAGCGTGCCGTTGGTTCTCAAAATGGCGTCCGCCTTGATAGTTAGGAACCAAATGGACCCTTATTGGTCTGTAACTCTGACTGTGTACAAATGGACCCCAACGTCCATTGTACACCGTCAAGAGTTAAATTAACATTGATTTTACAATATAAATTGGGGTCCCAAAGATACAAATGCCATTAAATGGGTGCCCTTGGAATTAAAATGGTTGAGAATCACTGCTAGAGCCGTACAAATATTGTCTTATGGGGGTCCATGGCACATCTTTTCAAATGGGGGGTCTGTGGGCTAATTGTCAATTTGGGGGGTCCTTGACATGAAATGTTTGAGAACCACTGCCCTATGCAACAACATACTGGGTATCAGTTTAGGCTTTCCCTGCATGTTAATTTAAGCTGTAGGCCTACAGTACAAAGCACAATCCATTTTATTTAGGATAGAGTGAACCAATCAATGTCTTACACCCCTTCCTGACAGGCAGTGACGCGAGCGAGCGTGATTGCGAAAATGATTAAAATGTATTCGTTTCAATCAGACTATCCTGACCTGCCGCGAGCGACAGCAAACTGAGCGGCGATGTCGTTCCCCCCTCAAATATTCGCTCGCTGTGTCTCTAGTTGAGCGATTACGCGGCCGAGTCACGCCCCTAAACACTTTTTATTGGTCAAGAATCGCAGGCTGCTTTGCCCCTGTGTGCTTCCAGGTAACACACACACAGACACACCCGGACACGCGCCGCCTCATATCAGGACAGTGTCGCGCACGATTTCGTCTCCAGTTCGCACGCTCGCTGCCTGTCAGGAACCGGTGTTAAGTATGTCAATTAAGGCTGTCAATCTTCCTCATATGATCACATTTTCAGTGGCTATTTTAATATCCCATTTTATGACATTTTAATTAATACAAATTAAATAAATTGCACAACAGATTTATCAATAAGCTTGTGCAATCTTGTTTTGTCTATAGTTGCCAAGAAATTTGAAATTCCTAGTACCTTGGACTTAAAGGTCTATGATGACTCAAACACTGAAGTCGACGACGAGGCGTTTCAATTTCTTCTAAAAAAACCAGACCTGGGTGTGTTGGAGATTTGTTCACCCCAAGACTCAAATCCTGAAGGTGAGTTGCTAACATGGAGCCTTATAGCCTCATCCATACAGTCCTGGCTGCTTGAAGCCTTTTTACAACATTTCCGGGTTCCCGTTTTTTTCGCTCTGATTGGCCAGGTTATGTGACATGAGCGGCAATCGTGGGACGGCAAGTTTCTACACTGGTTAAGGGCACTCTTCGAAGTTGGTTAAGGTTAGAGTTTGTCTTAGAGCATGGCGATAGAACGCCAGGTAGTTTGCAGGCTGTTCGACGCGGAAATGGGCACACATGTCACATGACCTGGCCAATCAGAGCGCCGGAAACGCGGATGCGTTGTAAAAAGGCTACACGTGTCCTGGCTAACCTAAAATGTCACACAGGTACTGTGTATTTTTGTACTTTGAAATGATCTTTGTATATATGCCCAATGTAACGTGTGGATCCTTCCTAATCTAATGTGGTCTTTTTACATTACACTTGTCACAAACATTCCTATCTAATCACACTTATATGTCTACATGATTGTTAGATTCAGTGAGGACCTCTGCAAGCAACTCCAGCAGCCAAAGCTCCGTTCTCAGCTCTGGTGCAGACAATGAGGGGGAGTCTGATGACACCATCATTTTGCAGTCTAGTCCTGCTCCAAGAAACGGTGCTGACCTGACTCGTATCACTCTGGTAAGCTTTGCATATGACTGTTTGAAATGGAGATGGTGACTCTGATAAAGGGGTAGCATGGGCATTGGGGATGGCCAAGTACAATTGGGGAGAAAATGGGGGTGGGGGGGGGGTCATGGTTTACATTTGTCACCTTAACCCTTTCACTGCCGCACAACAGCAGGTTAACCCTTTCACTGCCGCACTACAGAAGGTTAACCCTTTCACTGCCGCACTACAGAAGGTTAACCCTTTACTATCACATACTGTACCACATACTGTATACCACATACTGTATACCACATACTGGTACTAGTGTGGCAGTGAAAGGGTTAAATATACTTGGCCACCAAATGACTGTCTATCCATGTGTGTCCTCCCCCCCCCCCCTTTTTACTCCCGCTTAGATGACTGAAAAGATTCTGAGGGACACAGCTGGAGGAGAGAGGATCATTGCCGATTATGCTCGGACGAAAACCCTAACGGATACCAGAAGACGCGACATGGTGAAGATATTGGTTGCGCACATGGCAAAAGAGCATGGGTAATTATGTTATCTAAACATTACGCACCCAATACACATTTTTGGTTTTTACTAAGATCCTCCTTTTTGCAGAATTGGTAAATGATAAATGGTTATCCAAAGCGCTTTACATAGATTGTGCAGAAGGCATTGGCACAGCAATACTTTTGTTTGGATCTCATACTTGTGTATGTGTGCATCACTGCCTTATTCCCATACCTGGCCGATCCCCAGGGCAATTTGGGATATGTAAGTACATCAGGGAAAAGTGCAGAGAGACATTTCATCGGCGACTCAGTGCATGTGTGTTCCTGTGGGTCGCCCATCTTGCGTGTGTGTTAAAACTGCATGACAAATAAAGACTTCTAGTCTAACAATTATTATGTTTATAGGTCATTCTTGTTATATAATTTCTAGGGATGTTCGATATTGGCTTTTTTTTACCGATATCCGATATACCGATATTGTCCAACTCTTTAATTTCCAATACCGATATCAACCGATACCGATATATGCAGGGTTTCTCCCCCCCCCCCCCAAAAGGAATAATTTCAGGTAATTAACATTAGGCTACATATCTCTTGTCGTGGAATTAACACAACATTATGCATAACATTATCCAATCACATGCATGGTACATAAAACACCAACCCCATTACTCCTCACTTCTCTGGAATTGCTTAAAAGGGCTGTGCGGAGTACGATTTCAACTAAATATTTGTTAACATTTCTGTATGCTGACCATTTCTCCTAACCTCAACAATTTAAGAACCACAGATGTCCTACCTGTTGACCTTGATTTTAGCAATTCTTCAGAGAAGGGCATGTGTTAAGTTTTAAGGAGAGAAATAAACACATTTACACATGCCCATTTAAACCAAATAACTTTTTTTTTTTCCTCTTTACTTCTTGTGTTTTAGGAGCAGTATTACAATCCAGTAGATGGGAGTGGGTTTCTGGCATGGAGGGTGAAATCACTTCAAAAGATAGCATCAGAGGGACAAAAGAAGAGCCGTAATGTTCAGCCACTGATCGGTATGTAATTTTGATTGTCCCAGTCCACTGTTTATCTAGCAACTGTGAAGATGGATCATTATAGTAAATGCATATCACTGGAAAGTATTGCAGCAGTATGTGTGGTTTCTACACTGTTACAGGTGGTCCAAGTTCTGGCGACAGAGCCCCCTTCTCTGAGGAAAACCAGCTAACCACAGACACCCAGTTTCGTGAGGCCAGTGCACTGATGAAGCATACAACTGATGAAGCAATCATCAAGGAGAAGATGAAACAGACCTTCACCCATCGCCAAGAAATGATGCATGACCCAATCAAGTCCTCTGAAATATTCACCACCTTTCCACGATTCCTAGACATCACAGGAATGGTATGTGGCATTAAAGTCTAACTGAAATAAAAAATGACCTTTTTAAACAATTTAGATCACATCCCTGGTCATAGGGTGAACCTATTTAATAGGGCTGTCCCTGACTAAGGATTTGGATGGTCGACTAGGATTGTTAAAAAAAAAAAAAAAACGT
Organism: Notolepis coatsorum; assembly: GCF_963971535.1. NCBI lineage: Eukaryota > Metazoa > Chordata > Actinopteri > Aulopiformes > Paralepididae > Notolepis > Notolepis coatsorum. The sequence continues at coordinate 86,165,649 of NC_140179.1, read as the reverse complement.
ATTTTTTTTTTTTTTTTTATCATTCCATTTGGGCTGTGGGGGGTGCTTAATGTCTGAAGGAGTCAACTGAAGGCTTCTTGTCCTCTGCAAAAGCATACAATTGGTCCACTGATGAAATCCTCTTTCAGTGCCTCTGTGCCTGTTTTCGTAGGCAGTTAGCCTCTGGTATGCCTGCCATTAGCGTTAGCCACGCTTCTATGCCTCTTTTCTTTTGAAAAAAATTATAATATATATATATATATATATATATTTTTTTTTATAATATTATATTCGACTAAGAGGTTGGCCAGTCGACTACGGCCCCTTTCGACCGATTAGTCGACTAATCGATTAATAGGGGTCAGCCCTACTATTTAACAATGTATGACAAAAAAATTTCAACCATGTTTTATTCCATCTTGTCTGCAGATTGAGCAGGATTTCAGTCTGATGTTTGGTGATGACATCTCTGCAAAGTTCCTGGAGAAGTGGCCTACTTTCTGCAGGCAGAAAGTCCTTGAACAAAGCCGTGGCCTCACCCAGACCGGCGACCTTCAAGACCTGCTTCAGAATGCTGAATCCACAACAGACACAATAGAACTGAACAATGGTATGCTTGAATTAAAGGAATATAATAATGGAAGGGTGAATTGTTTTTTAAACAAATGGAAACACAGCTTTTAGTCAAATGTATTTCTGATTTTTTTTATTTAATTTTTTGTATTTTTAGCATGGGACAGTGAAATGTCCTCCCTCTTGCTTCTTGTCCACCTCCTGCCACCATCACCTCAGGGACGCAACAAGAGACCGGGAAAGCTCTCAGCCAGAGAAGCCATTGACTCCCTTGTGAAGTTCATAAAGGTAAGGTTACAGTTGCCTATATTATCGGCCGATATTGGCATTCAAATGTGATATAGGAAAATATCGGTAAAAAAAAAATGAATTATTCTTTTTACATTTCTATAACCAACTTTTATTTACCCAGGCAAGTAAGAACAAATTCTGATTTTATTTATTGTCAAAAGTATGCATAATGTTATGTTAATTCCACAACAAGACATATGTAATGTTAATTACCTGAAATTATTCAGTTTTTTGGGGGGGAAACCCTGCATATATCGGTATCGGTTGATATTGGTATTGGAAATTAAGAGTTGGACAATATCGGTATATCGGTAAAAAAGCCAATATCGAGCATCCCTAGTTACAGTTGAATTAAAGTATAAGAAGGATCACTGTTCTGTCTAGGGATGCACGATATTGATTTGTTGACCCCGATATCGATACCAATAACTTTCTGCTCCTCAAGGTCGATACCGATAACCGATATATATATTTATTGTACTATAATTATAAATTTTTTTATGTATATTCCTGTAGTCATGACATGAGCGTTACTATATGAACAAAACAAAGCCAAGAGAACAGTTTTGACTCTTCAAATAAAGTGACTATTTATTTTTCCAAATAAATATAATTTGAGTCGATCACAAAATTCACAATCCGTCAATGTCATTAACAATGTGTTTCCCTGAACAACTAAAAACCAACAGGTATTGTGCTTTGTCAGTAGGGATGCTGTTCACATTTGAACCGATACGGTACCGGTACCTGTGAATCGATACCGGTACCCAACGGTACCTTTTTCGGTACTTTAGTCTCTAAAAATGTAATCTACCTACCTCAGTTGTGAGAAGAAAAAAATCCAAACTTCAAATAACCACATTTTCGACCGTTTTTGGCTTGCCTTTGCCCCGACTGCTTTGTTGTTGAATCAAGTCAAATCCTAAATAAGCATATATAGTGCGTGTGAATGTTGACATGAAAAGAAAAAAGTTAAAAAAATATATATATTTTTTTTATTATCAGAGCTGTCAATACTTTTATCGGGATGACGTCATAATTGCTGATATCGGCCTGATAATTATCGTGCATCCCTGATATTGACCTGCATGATTGAAATCATGCAAAGACCACGGTTTGCAAACCGTGACTAATTTTAATAGCAAGACTAATGAAGTTCTCTTGTCACAGACTGGGACCAGTATCCAGGGGCATTTGGACAGCATCACGGAGAGCCTTCAACCCTATCTGCTTGCTGTGGGGACCCAGAGGAGTGTGATTCACAAGTACTTCATTGTGATTGACAAACATGCAATCCCTTGTAAGTCACCAGACTCTCTTGCCTCTTTTGATGAGCTTTTCAAAGCTCATTTAGTCTTTGGTACCTCATACAACCGGGATCTGGCCAATATGTACAACTTCTTGCAAACCGCCATTTACAAGATCGATGCTGCTACAACTAATGTCAACCCCAGGGTTAAAGAGATGAGGGCTCGGATGCTGCACTGATTTCTTTTTTATACTGAGAGGATATTTTATCTCGGGCCTCTGATGCTGCACAGACTTTTGATACTGAGAAGATATTTTATCTTGAGGCCTCTGATGCTGCACAGACTTTTGATACTGAGAAGATATTTTATCTTGAGGCCTCTGATGCTCCAGTGTTTTTTGATAAGATGTTGTGTTTCATTTGCAAAAACTCTCAGGCAAATGCCAATTCACTGATGAGGCACTTAAGGATGATCCACGGACTTTGTTCAGGAAGGACACTTCGTCTTAAATGTGGTCAGCCTGGTTGTTTACATGTCTTTTGCACTTTTTCTGGGTTTCGAAAGCATCTTAAAGCACGTCATCAACCATGTGATGATCCTGGTGAAGGCCGCTCTACAGCTGAACATTTAGCTGAAAGTTATGTTGATGACTTTCCATCAGGCAGTGCCCCTTCTGACCCAGTCCTTCCAGTCCTTCTTAATAATAGTCTTGTAGACAGCTGTGCTGCAACAGTAGCTGAACTTAAAGTGGCAGGTGTAGGTGAAACAATAATCAACTCTTTGGTAACTTCAATGGAAGTGATTGTTGATGATATCCATAATCAAGCAAAACAATATGTGAAGCAGTGTCTATCTTTACAGGAACCTATCAAAAGTGAGGTTGAGTGTAAAATTGATCAGTGTTATGAAGAAATTGAAAATCCCTTTTGTATCTTAAATTCTGAAACTAAGAGAAGGCAATATTTTACAGAGAAGTGGGGAAGGGTAGACCCAGTTGAATATGTCCTTGGTACAAGATTTGATACCCTGCGCAATCGGACTACTGGAACTTATGATCAGGCTGTTGTTACTGATAAATGTGTTTATATCCCAATTTTGAAAACATTAGACTTTATTTACAAACACCCTAATATAAAAGAGATGATGCAGAGTGATTCCAGTTTAAGAGAAGATCTTCTTAATGACTTGTGTGATGGAGAGTATTTCAAGAGTCATCCTCTATTTTCAAAACAGAAGCATGCAATTCAGGTGCAGCTTTTCTATGATGATTTTGAATGCGCGAATCCGTTGGGGAGTAAAAAGGGAATACATAAATTAGGAGCAATCTATTTCACCTTGCGTAATTTTTCTCCAAAGTACAACTCAATTCTGCTTAATATTCATTTGGTCGCTTTATTCCATGCCCAAGACATTAAAACACATGGCTTTTCTAAAATACTTGCTCCACTTGTGGAAGATATTAAAATACTGGAGAAGGATGGAATTAAGGTCCCATTGTATGATCAGCCAGTGTATGGAACTATTGTCCAAGTTACAGGTGACAACCTTGGTATTCACGGTTTGTTTGGTTTCGTAGAATCATTCAGTGCCAGATATTGTTGCCGCTTTTGTCTTGCTGAGAAAGAGGACTTTCAGACGGAATTCAAAGAAGATTCACCCAAGATAGTTATGCGAACTCGAGCACTTCATGCAGAACACTGCCACACAATGGAGACTACTATTGGTCTTCCCTATGTGATGGGAGTTAAACGTTCTTGCATTCTAAATTCCTTGCAGTACTTCAATACATGTGACAATTTCTCTGTCGATATTATGCATGATATCTTGGAGGGCGTGGCACAATATGAAATGAAACTGCTAATACTACACTTGATTAAAAACTACACAACATCAAAGGAAATAGACTTGAGAATTAAGAGCTTTAACTATGGTTACCTGGAACAAAACAACAAGCCACCTGCATTGAAGTTAGTAGAGACCTCAAATGACTTGGGGTTAAATGCAATCCAATCTTGGTGTTTACTTCGCAATCTACCACTTATCTTTGGAGACTTGGTTTGTCCAAATGATCAACACTGGTATTTGCTTCTGCTGTTGCTTCAAATAGCAGATATTGTATTTTCTCCCAGGTTATCAACTGGCATTACTATTTATTTAAAACACTTGATTGCAGAGCACCACGGGTTATTCAAGCATTTGTTTCCCAACAGGAGGCTACTACCAAAGCATCATTTTATGGTGCACTATCCTACATGTATTCGTAAAATTGGACCACTTTTGCATGTCTGGTGCATGCGCTATGAAGCGAAGCATAATTTATTTAAAAAACAACTAAAAAGCTTCAAAAATATAACTAAAACGTTGGCAAAGAAACACCAAAGTCAAGTAGCATACAATTGGCAGACATTTGATCCCAACAGACTGGTGCTTGGTCCAAGTAAAATGGTAGCATTAAATGTGATGGACAGAGGCTGTGAGATAGCGGAGACTCTTCAGGTACCAAGTGACACCAAGGTGTTAAATGTTAGATGGGCCAAACACCATGGAAATATGTATCGTCCAGGTTTAGTTGTTTGCCTTAAAGTTCTTAGTGAGGTTCCAGTTTTTCACAAAATCCACCGTGTTGTTCTTAAAGATGAGAGGTTACTGTTGTTTACATTTGCACTACAAACCGTGTCTCTGGATGACCATTTTTATGCATTTAAAGTTGTGTGTACTACAGATGGACCTCATGTAGTTGATGTCAAAGAGCTTTTGTTTTACAAAGCATTCGATATACAGATGTCATACAGTGATGACGATTCAAGCTCATTTATTGTTCCATACTGTTTCCTGTGATTTAAAAAAGGAAAAGAGAAAATCACTAAGCTCTTGAACTATTGCACTGGGGATGAACACTATTAGTTTTCTTTTATTTCTTTGGGGTGAACAGATGCTGCTGTCACTTTATATAGAGGCCAAAATGTAATTGATCGATTACTCTCCCCATGAAGCCTTAATTGAAGTCATGGTGATTTCTTTTTGTTGCATTCCTGAGCCAATAATTTGATGACTGGCTTGAATTATTGGCTCAGGAATGCGACAAACAAACAAATCTCCATGAATTCAAGGATTCATGGGGTGTGTAATTGGTAGATTTCTTTTTTTGGGTGAGCTATCCCTTTTTAAAAGGGTGTACAGATGCTGCTGTCACTTTACAGAGGCCAAAATGTAATTGATCGATTACTCTCCCCATGAAGCCTTAATTGAAGTCATGGTGATTTCTTTTTGTTGCATTCCTGAGCCAATAATTTGATGACTGGCTTGAATTATTGGCTCAGGAATGCGACAAACAAACAAATCTCCATGAATTCAAGGATTCATGGGGTGTGTAATTGGTAGATTTCTTTTTTTGGGTGAGCTATCCCTTTTTAAAAGGGTGCAGATGCTGCTGTCACTTTACAGAGGCCAAAATGTAATTGTCTTTTATTTATGACCTTTTTTCTATCGATTACTCTCCCCATGAAGCCTTGAAGTCATGGTGATTTTTGTATATAATGGAGTTGTTTGCAGAGGGGCTCACTGAATCTAACAATCACGTAGACATATACCAAGTGTGATTAGCAAGAGAGGAATGTTTGACAAGTGTAATGTAAAAAGATTAGGAAGGATCCACACCAAGCAAGTTCTTCCTCAGACGTGTTTTTTTTTTTTTTTTACTATGTTACATTACATTGGGCGTATAGAAACAAAGATCATTTCAAAGTACAAACATATACAGTACCTGTGTGACATTTTGGATGAGGCTAGGCTCCATGTTAATAAGCAACTTGGGGTGAACAAATCTCCAACACACCCATGTCTGGTTTCTTTAACTGAAACGCCTCCTTGTCGACTTCAGTGTTTTAAGTCATCATAGACCTTTAAGTCCAAGGTACTAGGAATTTCAAATTTCTTGGCAACTGAAAACAAAGATTGCACAAGCTTATTGATGAATCTTATTTTATTAATGACCTTTTTTTCTTTCTATCGATCGCCCCTTGAAGTCATGATTCTCACACGCTGTTGTAAAACTGTTTGCATCCCAACTGAAACGCCTCCTTGTCGACTTCAGTGTTTTAAGTCATCATAGACCTTTAAGTCCAAGGTACTAGGAATTTCAAATTTCTTGGCAACTGAAAACAAAGATTGCACAAGCTTATTGATGAATCTTATTTTATTAATTTTTTTTTCTATCGATTGCCCCTTGAAGTCATGATTCTCACACGCTGTTGTAAAACTGTTTGCATCCCAAAGGATATGCCTGCATGTTGCAAATAAAAGTGCATTGTTAAATACTGATTTCTGCTTTGCCCCCGTTTATTTTAAATGTATTATTCCAGAGTAAATTATTATTTAATTCTATATTGAGTGAAATATGATATTCTATATCGAGTGAAATCTATTCTATATTGAGTGAACTACAACTCCATATTGAGGGAATTACAACTCTATATTGATTAAAATACCACTCTATATTGAGTGAAATATGATATTCTATATCGAGTGAAATCTATTCTATATTGAGTGAACTACAACTCCATATTGAGGGAATTACAACTCTATATTGATTAAAATACCACTCTATATTGAGTGAAATATAACTTTAAGTATCTCTATATTGAGTGAAATATAACTTAAAATATCTCTATATTGAGTGAAATATAACTCTATTGAGTGAAAATATAACTCTATATTGATTAAAATACCACTCTATATTGAGTGAAATATAACTTAAAATATCTCTATATTGAGTGAAAAATAACTCTATAGATGTTAGAGTTGTTTTTACTTTATGCTAAATGGAGTAAGTTGGTATTTTGTAGAGTTAAATGTTAACACTAAATGGAGTAGAAATAACTCTGAAGATTTAACTCTGTGACAAGAGTCATTTTCACTCTATCTGGAGTCGGAGCCAATACTGTCTTTTTGGGAGTAAAATTTTACTCAATTTGAGTAAATTTGACTCTGCGAATTTTCCTGTGTACTCTCTCCACCTTCAAAAAGAAAAAAGCAAGAGCACAACATATTTTTCTATTTACTATTATAATACAGTTAACCACTCTCTCCACCTATTCAAACAAGGCAAGAGCACAATACCATATTCACTTTACTGATGCACTACCCATCAACAGTTAAAATAGCCCTTTACACAAACATTAAATAACAGACCTTTCATTACAATACTATAATAACAGTAGCCACTGCCAGAATAGTGACACATGTATCACGTGTGGTGAGCACACGCATGCATGCACAACGAAGACAGAAGATTGCGTTGTCTCAATCATTTTAACTATAAAATGAGCTCAAAGTATGAGCTCACTGACTGAAATTTCCAACAAAAAGCATCAATTGTCAAATAATATTGATCACATTAACTAGACTAGATGTTTTTGAGGAAATTACAACAACTTAACCCTTGTGTCTGATCAGATTCTTATTTTTTTGATAACTTTGCAGTGATTATGTTTGTAGCCAATGTGGCAAAGGTGTGTAATCTTTGAATTATCTTGGAATTATTTTGACTCTCTCTTTCATAAATTGTTTATTCAACTTCAGCCCCAATCATAACCACCACATATTGTTTTTTGTAATGTCAGATTTAACAACTCCTTTTGGGAGTGTGCCATCTGCCATTCCATTCGCCGCCTCCACGGTCAATCAGTTGTATCGCCTGGTCCCGCCTCCACCAATCACAAGCGGCAGCACGGCTCCATTGTGTGTGTGTGTCCGCGTGAGGGAGAGAGAGTCAGATAGTTCTCCAACTCTGTAGCAGACAGTGAAATCCTGGTTGTTCCCCACCCACCTGGTTATCTAAAAACGATCGCGCCGCGCCGCCGCCACAACTAGAAACAATGGCCTGGCAAAAAATAAAAATAAAAAATTATAATATAAAAATAAAATTTATATAATTTTCTTTTTTTATCTGTGCAGGCCAGGCCACCGGGAAAACTCCCGGTGCTCCCGATGGCCAGTCCGGGCCTGCCGATGGCAGAGGCAACCATACAAGGTGCCAACCTGCTCATCGGGAGCAATTAGGGGTTAAGTGTCTTGCTCAAGGACACTTCGACACGCTGCCACTATCGCCACTGTCACCTGCTTTCAACTCTCTCGTTTTAAAGGAACATGCCAACATTATGGGAAATTTACTTACCGTCTTCTCCAGAGTCAGGCAAGAAGATGGATACCAATTTCCTCTCTGTACTATCCGGGTGCAAGCTAGCCTAGTTTAGCATAAATGAATGGATGTGGATACGGACCATTAGCCTAGCTAAAAACCCAGGGAGAGGTGTACAAGCAGCTAGGCTAGCTGATTCGTGTCCGCTTCCATTCATTTGTGATAAGCTACACTGTAAGAAAAAAAGCTGCAAGAAAACGGTAAATGTCTGGCATCAATGGTTGCCAAATACTTACTGTCAAATTACAGTAAAATCAAATACATTTACAGATTACAACCTTTATTTAATGGTTAATATTTTGATAAAATGTCATTTACTGTATTTTTATGGAATTTACACTTAAAGTAGAAAAACAAAAGTAATCTGTAAAATAATAGAGTGAATTTCCTGTGAAAAAAGATTTATTTTTTACAGTGATAGGCTCTCTCTCTCTCTCTCTCTCTCTGTCTCTCTGTCTCTCTCTGTCTCTCTCTCTCTCTCTCTCTCTGTCTCTCTCTCTCATTCTCTCTCTTTCTGTCTCTCTCTCTCTCTGACACATGACACCATAGAGAGAGAGAGACACGCACACACACACACACACACACACACACACACACACACATACACACACAGAACACAGTGCTGACGTACATTAAATACTCCCACCTGACACACACACACACTCCTGTAGACAGTTGCTGGAATTTACATTGTTCACCCTAGATTCCCCTTTTAGCTGTATAAACACCTGACATAGGCTATATGCAGCACACACACACACACACACACACACACACACACACACACACACACACACACACACACACACACACACACACACACACACACACACACACACACACACACACACACACACACACACACACACACACACACACACACACACACACACACACACACACACACACACACACACACACACACACACACAGAGTCAACTTCCCTCAGACAGTCCATTCTATTTATAGAACTTATAACTTTGTTCTTATTCTAATGAGCTGCGTTTCCATGGCGATCAGAACATCAAGAACACTTTCAGTCTCCGTTAAATCTGTGTCAAACTAACAGTCCAAGACTAGATTCATCTGAACATTTAAAGTCTGTTTTCATTTACCAGGTTCTCTGAGCAGCAACGCCCTGCTTCACACTAGGAGCTGCCCAGTACAACCACAGTCTGACACTGTTGACCACTAGGAGCTGCCCAGTACAACCACAGTCTGACACTGTTGACCACTAGGAGCTGCCCACTACAACCACAGTCTGACACTGTTGACCACTAGGAGCTGCCCAGTACAACCACAGTCTGACACTGTTGACCACTAGGAGCTGCCCAGTACAACCACAGTCTGACTCTGTTGAACACTAGGAGCTGCCCAGTACAACCACAGTCTGACTCTGTTGACCACTAGGAGCTGTCCAGTACAACCACAGGCTGGTACTGTTGACCACTAGGAGCTGCCCAGTACAACCACAGTCTGACACTGTTGACCACTAGGAGCTGCCCAGTACAACCACAGTCTGACTCTGTTGACCACTAGGAGCTGCCCAGTACAACCACAGTCTGACTCTGTTGACCACTAGGAGCTGTCCAGTACAACCACAGTCTGACACTGTTGACCACTGGAGCTGCCCAGTACAACCACAGTCTGACAGTGTTGACCACTAGGAGCTGCCCAGTACAACCACAGTCTGACACTGTTGGCCACTAGGAGCTGCCCAGTACAACCACAGTCTGACACTGTTGACCACTAGGAGCTGCCCAGTACAACCAGTCTAACACTGTTGACCACTAGGAGCTGCCCAGTACAACCACAGTACACTGTTGACCACTAGGAGCTGCCCAGTACAACCACAGTCTGACACTGTTGACCACTAGGAGCTGTCCAGTACAACCACAGTCAGACTTTGTTGACCACTAGGAGCTGCCCAGTACAACCACAGTCTGACACTGTTGACCACTATGAGCTGTCCAGTACAACCACAGTCTGACACTGTTGACCACTAGGAGCTGCCCAGTACAACCACAGTCTGACTCTGTTGACCACTAGGAGCTGTCCAGTACAACCACAGCCTGACATTGTTAACCACTAGGAGCTGCCCAGTACAACCACAGTCTGACACTGTTGACCACTAGGAGCTGCCCAGTACAACCACAGTCTGACACTGTTGACCACTAGGAGCTGCCCAGTACAACCACAGTCTGACACTGTTGGCCACTAGGAGCTGCCCAGTACAACCACAGTCTGACACTGTTGGCCACTAGGAGCTGCCCAGTACAACCACATTCTGACACTGTTGACCACTAGGAGCTGCCAGTACAGCCACAGTCTGACACTGTTGACCACTACGAGCTGCCCAGTACAACCAGTATAACACTGTTGACCACTAGGAGCTGCCCAGTACAACCACAGTACACTGTTGACCACTAGGAGCTGCCCAGTACAACCACAGTCTGACACTGTTGACCACTAGGAGCTGCCCAGTACAACCACAGTCTAACACTGTTGACCACTAGGAGCTGCCCAGTACAACCACAGTCTGACACTGTTGACCACTAGGAGCTGCCCAGTACAACCACAGTCTGACACTGTTGACCACTAGGAGCTGCCCAGTACAACCACAGTCTAACACTGTTGACCACTAGGAGCTGCCCAGTACAACCACAGCCTGACATTGTTGACCACTAGGAGCTGCCCAGTACAACCACAGTCTGACACTGTTGACCACTAGGAGCTGCCCAGTACAACCACAGTCTGACACTGTTGACCACTAGGAGATGCCCAGTACAACCACAGTCTGACACTGTTGACCAGTAGGAGCTGCCCAGTACAACCACAGTCTGACACTGTTGACCACTAGGAGCTGCCCAGTATAACCACAGTCTGACACTGGTGACAACTAGGAGCTGCCAGTACAACCACAGTCTGACACTGTTGACCGCTAGGAGCTGCCCAGTACAACCAGTCTAACACTGTTGACCACTAGGAGCTGCCCAGTACAACCACAGTACACTGTTGACCACTAGGAGCTGCCCAGTACAACCACAGTCTGACACTGTTGACCACTAGGAGCTGCCCAGTACAACCACATTCTGACACTGTTGACCACTAGGAACTGACCAGTACAACCACAGTCTGACACTGTTGACCACTAGGAGCTGCCCAGTATAACCACAGTCTGACACTGTTGGCCACTAGGAGCTGCCCAGTACAACCACAGTCTGACACTGTTGACCACTAGGAGCTGCCAGTACAACCACAGTCTGACACTGTTGACCACTAGGAGCTGCCCAGTACAACCAGTCTAACACTGTTTACCACTAGGAGCTGCCCAGTACAACCACAGTACACTGTTGACCACTAGGAGCTGCCCAGTACAACCACAGTCTGACACTGTTGACCACTAGGAGCTGCCCAGTACAACCACAGTCTAACACTGTTGACCACTAGGAGCTGCCCAGTACAACCACAGTCTGACACTGTTGACCACTAGGAGCTGCCCAGTACAACCACAGTCTGACTCTGTTGAACACTAGGAGCTGCCCAGTACAACCACAGTCTGACTCTGTTGACCACTAGGAGCTGTCCAGTACAACCACAGGCTGGTACTGTTGACCACTAGGAGCTGCCCAGTACAACCACAGTCTGACACTGTTGACCACTAGGAGCTGCCCAGTACAACCACAGTCTGACTCTGTTGACCACTAGGAGCTGCCCAGTACAACCACAGTCTGACTCTGTTGACCACTAGGAGCTGTCCAGTACAACCACAGTCTGACACTGTTGACCACTGGAGCTGCCCAGTACAACCACAGTCTGACAGTGTTGACCACTAGGAGCTGCCCAGTACAACCACAGTCTGACACTGTTGGCCACTAGGAGCTGCCCAGTACAACCACAGTCTGACACTGTTGACCACTAGGAGCTGCCCAGTACAACCAGTCTAACACTGTTGACCACTAGGAGCTGCCCAGTACAACCACAGTACACTGTTGACCACTAGGAGCTGCCCAGTACAACCACAGTCTGACACTGTTGACCACTAGGAGCTGTCCAGTACAACCACAGTCAGACTTTGTTGACCACTAGGAGCTGCCCAGTACAACCACAGTCTGACACTGTTGACCACTATGAGCTGTCCAGTACAACCACAGTCTGACACTGTTGACCACTAGGAGCTGCCCAGTACAACCACAGTCTGACTCTGTTGACCACTAGGAGCTGTCCAGTACAACCACAGCCTGACATTGTTAACCACTAGGAGCTGCCCAGTACAACCACAGTCTGACACTGTTGACCACTAGGAGCTGCCCAGTACAACCACAGTCTGACACTGTTGACCACTAGGAGCTGCCCAGTACAACCACAGTCTGACACTGTTGGCCACTAGGAGCTGCCCAGTACAACCACAGTCTGACACTGTTGGCCACTAGGAGCTGCCCAGTACAACCACATTCTGACACTGTTGACCACTAGGAGCTGCCAGTACAGCCACAGTCTGACACTGTTGACCACTACGAGCTGCCCAGTACAACCAGTATAACACTGTTGACCACTAGGAGGTGCCCAGTACAACCACAGTACACTGTTGACCACTAGGAGCTGCCCAGTACAACCACAGTCTGACACTGTTGACCACTAGGAGCTGCCCAGTACAACCACAGTCTAACACTGTTGACCACTAGGAGCTGCCCAGTACAACCACAGTCTGACACTGTTGACCACTAGGAGCTGCCCAGTACAACCACAGTCTGACACTGTTGACCACTAGGAGCTGCCCAGTACAACCACAGTCTAACACTGTTGACCACTAGGAGCTGCCCAGTACAACCACAGCCTGACATTGTTGACCACTAGGAGCTGCCCAGTACAACCACAGTCTGACACTGTTGACCACTAGGAGCTGCCCAGTACAACCACAGTCTGACACTGTTGACCACTAGGAGATGCCCAGTACAACCACAGTCTGACACTGTTGACCAGTAGGAGCTGCCCAGTACAACCACAGTCTGACACTGTTGACCACTAGGAGCTGCCCAGTATAACCACAGTCTGACACTGGTGACAACTAGGAGCTGCCAGTACAACCACAGTCTGACACTGTTGACCGCTAGGAGCTGCCCAGTACAACCAGTCTAACACTGTTGACCACTAGGAGCTGCCCAGTACAACCACAGTACACTGTTGACCACTAGGAGCTGCCCAGTACAACCACAGTCTGACACTGTTGACCACTAGGAGCTGCCCAGTACAACCACATTCTGACACTGTTGACCACTAGGAACTGACCAGTACAACCACAGTCTGACACTGTTGACCACTAGGAGCTGCCCAGTATAACCACAGTCTGACACTGTTGGCCACTAGGAGCTGCCCAGTACAACCACAGTCTGACACTGTTGACCACTAGGAGCTGCCAGTACAACCACAGTCTGACACTGTTGACCACTAGGAGCTGCCCAGTACAACCAGTCTAACACTGTTGACCACTAGGAGCTGCCCAGTACAACCACAGTACACTGTTGACCACTAGGAGCTGCCCAGTACAACCACAGTCTGACACTGTTGACCACTAGGAGCTGCCCAGTACAACCACAGTCTAACACTGTTGACCACTAGGAGCTGCCCACTACAACCACATTCTGACACTGTTGACCACTAGGAGCTGACCAGTACAACCACAGTCTGACACTGTTAACCACTAGGAGCTGCCCAGTACAACCACAGTCTGACACTGTTGACCACTAGGAGCTGCCCAGTACAACCACAGTCTGACACTGTTGACCACTAGGAGCTGCCCAGTACAACCACAGTCTGACTCTGTTGACCACTAGGAGCTGTCCAGTACAACCACAGCCTGACATTGTTGACCACTAGGAGCTGCCCAGTACAACCACAGTCTGACACTGTTGACCACTAGGAGCTGCCCAGTACAACCACAGTCTGACACTGTTGACCACTAGGAGATGCCCAGTACAACCACAGTCTGACACTGTTGACCAGTAGGAGCTGCCCAGTACAACCACAGTCTGACACTGTTGACCACTAGGAGCTGCCCAGTACAACCACAGTCTGACACTGGTGACAACTAGGAGCTGCCAGTACAACCACAGTCTGACACTGTTGACCGCTAGGAGCTGCCCAGTACAACCAGTCTAACACTGTTGACCACTAGGAGCTGCCCAGTACAACCACAGTCTAACACTGTTGACCACTAGGAGCTGCCCACTACAACCACATTCTGACACTGTTGACCACTAGGAGCTGACCAGTACAACCACAGTCTGACACTGTTAACCACTAGGAGCTGCCCAGTACAACCACAGTCTGACACTGTTGACCACTAGGAGCTGCCCAGTACAACCACAGTCTGACACTGTTGACCACTAGGAGCTGCCCAGTACAACCACAGTCTGACACTGTTGACCACTAGGAGCTGCCCAGTACAACCACAGTCTGACACTGTTGACCACTAGGAGCTGTCCAGTACAACCACAGTCTGACACTGTTGACCACTAGGAGCTGCCCAGTACACCCACAGTCTGATGCTGTTGACCACTAGGAGCTGCCCAGTACAACCACAGTCTAACACTGTTGACCACTAGGAGCTGCCCAGTACAACCACAGTCTAACACTGTTGACCACTAGGAGTTGCCCAGTACAACTACAGTCTGACACTGTTGACCAGTAGGAGCTGCCCAGTACAACCACAGTCTGACACTGTTGACCACTAGGAGTTGCCCAGTACAACCACAGTCTGACACTGTTGACCACTAGGAGCTGCCCAGTACAACCACAGTCTGACACTGTTGACCACTAGGAGCTGCCCAGTACAACCACAGTCTGACACTGTTGACCACTAGGAGCTGCCCAGTACAACCACAGTCTGACACTGTTGACCAGTAGGAGCTGCCCAGTACAACCACAGTCTGACACTGTTGACCAGTAGGAGCTACCCAGTACAACCAGTATTATACTGTTGACCAGTAGGAGCTGCCCAGTACAACCACAGTCTAACACTGTTGACCGCTGAGCAACTACACTGAAGCAGTTGGAGGTAGTGTGCTTCAACAGTGGGTATTGAGGGTGTGTTATGTCTGACAGAAGGTTGTAAAGCTTGGATCACTTCTCCCAATCATTTTATTACGCATTTCTTCATGGCCACAACCCCTAGAGATGCATTTGCTGTTTTGATTTGATTAAACCTTTAACACAGTAACTAAACACATGGTAATTGTGCTCCCCCTGGTGGTTGATATTTAAACAGTAACTAAACACATGGTAATTTTGCTCCCCCTAGTGGTCGATATTTAGACTGTAAGTAAACACATGGTAATTTTGCTCCCCCTAGTGGTTGATATTTAAACAGTAACTAAACACATGGTGATTTTGCTGACTCCTAGTGGTTGATATTTAAACAGTAACTAAACACATGGTAATTTTGCTCCCCCTAGTGGTTGATATTTAAACAGTAACTAAACCAGGCCACGTGAGCGGATCGGCGCGGCCGAGAAATCCGCTCTTCGCTCTTTAAAGCTTGGTCCGCTCCGCTAATCGCTCATGTTGACCCCGCCCCCAAGTCGCTCTCCGCTCCCTCACCGCTCACCTTGAATCGAGCGCTCCCCGCGCCAGATCGCTCGGCTTTTTTTTTTTTTTTTTTTTGGAGCATGGTGTAAATTAGCTCAAACTACAACAGTCTACACCCCCTGGGCCCCTTAACAATTGTTTGTATTGAGCCGCATTGTAATTGTACCCATTCTGCAATGTTAAATAACGTTGTTTATCCATTCACAATGCTATGGTCGCTGCCATTAACGTTAGCATGTAAGCTAACGACAACAACAATGGCGTCGATACTTTTCTAACATCCTGTGAGTGACAAAGCCTGAACAGGATATCACAGGTTCACCCTTCTCAATTCTCATTGGTTGAAAATGGCCTTCATGTTTGTACATCGCCATCTGTTGCTTTGGCATTGTACTACATGTATATTATTACATCAGTGTTAAACCACTGTGTGAGCGGCCCGGAGTGGATTGGAGCAGAGGAGAACTCTCGCTCCGGACGTCGCGCCGACCCATTTTAAAACCCACTCCTCGCTCACGTCAAAACCGCCCGCTCCGCTCCCCGCGCCGCTCACGCTCCGATCCGCTCACATGGCCTGAACTAAACACATGGTGATTTTACTGCCTCCTAGTGGTTGATATTTAAACTGTAACTAAACACATGGTAATTTAGCTCCCCATAGTGGTTGATATTTAAACTGTAACTAAACACATGGTAATTTAGCTCCCCCTTGTGGTTGATATTTAAACAGTAACTAAACACATGGTGATTTTGCTGCCTCCTAGTGGTTGATATTTAAACTGTAACTAAACACATGGTAATTTTGCTCCACCTAGTGGTTGATATTTAAACGGTAACTAAACACATGGTAATTTAGCTCCCCCTATCGGTTGATATTTAAACGGTAACTAAACACATGGTAATTTAGCTCCCCCTAGTGGTCGATATTTAAACAGTAACTAAACACATGGTAATTGAGCTCCCCCTTGTGGTTGATATTTAAACAGTAACTAAACACATGGTAATTTTGCTCCTCCTAGTGGTTGATATTTAAACTGTAACTAAACACATGGTAATGTTGCTGCCTCCTAGTGGTTGATATTTAAACAGTAACTAAACACATGGTAATTTTGCTGCCTCCTAGAGGTTGATATTTAAACAGTAACTAAATACATGGTAATGTTGCTGCCTCCTAGTGGTTGATATTTAAACAGTAACTAAACACATGGTAATTTTGCTGCCTCCTAGTGGTTGATATTTAAACAGTAACTAAATACATGGTGATTTTGCTCCCCCCTAGTGGTTGCACACTCTGCCACGCCCAATCGATGATGTCAGAGTAGCTCTTTGGAGGTACTAAGTCTGTCTAGACTCTAGAGAAAGAAAGAGGTGCTCTGACATCACAGTTTCAGTATTCCAGTCTGAAAGGAAAACATCCAAATCTGCAAATCACACAAACTATAGGTCAGGGGTCAGGGGTTCAGTGTATGTTGGAGGTCAGAGAGGTTCAGGGGTCAAAGGTCATATTTCCCGCCAGAAGTCGTCCTGTCTCTTCTGAGCACGCTCCAATACGGCAGACGCCATGGAGCAGGAAGAAGCATGTGAGACCAATAGGGAGGTGTGCGTCTCTACATTTCGTAGCTCCATTTCTGCAGACCCTTCTCTGATTGGTTGAACTCCATTTCTGCAGACCCCTCTCTGATTGGTTGAGCGAAGCCCCTCTCTGATTGGTTTAGCTCGTCACGCGGTAAAAGGCGGATGTAATGTTATCATATCAAGAAGATAAAAAGTAATGTACTACCAGATTCGCGTATAACGTTATTTCGCGTGAATTCGCGGTTTATTCATAACGTTATGCACATTTCACAACACAGCCAGCTGTCAGAAACTGTACATTGTAACATTATATAACATAACGTTATGTTATTTTGCGGTTATTTCGCGGTTATTCACATAACGTTATATTGTTTACACTGTCTTTCTTCTATTATAACCCTCCCAAATCATATTCAGACAGTATCACAGAGACTTCTATTGACCAAGGAATTAGTTATTATTTCGCGGTTTATTCACATAACGTTATATTGTTTACACTGTCTTTCTTCTATTATAACCCTCCCAAATCATATTCAGACAGTATCACAGAGACTTCTATTGACCAAGGAATTAGTTATTATTAGTAAGGCACAACTAGTTAGTATGAGTGACACGTTCAGCCGAACGCACAATTGGAGGGGGGCTTCCCACCCTCCAGAACATTTACAACAAGCGGTGCAAGGGGAAGGCTAAGAGAATTATTAAGGACTCGAGCCACCCGAACAACTGCCTCTTTGAACTGCTGCGGTCAGGCAAGCGATACCGGAGTCTTAAGGCGAGCACAGAAAGACTCAGAAGAAGCTTCTATCCCCAGGCCATCAGGCTGCTAAACGAACAATAATCACTATGCAACAACCATCAAATGCACACAGCACACACACCCACACGCACACACTCACTCAAACAAACAACACACTGCAGCACCCACTCTCCACACTTTAGATCACACAAACACACTTACACTTTATATTTATTGATAAAGGATTTGCACTACAACTCGTACACCTACTGTGAATTGTACCTAAATTGCACCTCGTCCCATTCTCCATTTCTGCCTTGCACTATATAGTATTGTATATTAGTACACTGCACAGTATTGTATATTGTATGGTAACTACGTCTATTCTGCATCGAACATTGTACATATGTCTAAACTGAACACTGTGACCTCATTTTTTTACTTCTAATTTTACTATGTTATTTTATTTCATACTTATCTTGTCTTGCACAGTCTCTGGAGCGCAACAATAAGAAGCATTTTGTATAAAAGTATTCTGTACTTCTGTATGACAACTATTAAAGAAACTTGAAACTTGAACATTTAATGACAAACCAATTACATAATCCAACATATGTGTAAAGGCACACACACAACATATTCCAATTAACGGTATATTTTTTTAATGATTCGTTATGGCGTAATCAATACTTCCATGCGTATAAATTGCGTTCGCGACCTCCATGTTTTGGGGGTAGTCATCAGAAACCTCGGATCCGGGATTCGGTTCCCATCCGTCGGGCAAGAACTGTGGGTTTTCAGCCTCTCTCTCTGGAGCTTAACGGAGTTTCGATTCCTGGCTAAGGAGCTTGTCGCGGCTCATGCGCATGCGCGCGCTCAACCAATCAGAGAGGGGTCTGCAGAAATGGAGCTCAACCAATCAGAGAGGGGTCTGCAGAACTGGAGCTACGAAATGTAGAGACGCATACAGGTGTGATCAGGTGTGAACAGGTGTGACTGAACAGGTGTGAACAGGCGTGAACAGGTGTGAACAGGCGTGAACAGGTGTGAACAGGTGTGACTGAACAGGTGTGAACAAGTGTGAATAGATGTATACAGGTGTGAACAGGCGTGAACAGGTGTATACAGGTGTGAACAGGTGTATACAGGTGTGAACAGGTGTATACAGGTGTGAACAGGTGTGAACAGGTGTGAACAGGCGTGAACAGGTGTATACAGGTGTGAACAGGTGTATACAGGTGTGAACAGGTGTATACAGGTGTGAACAGGTGTATACAGGTGTGAACAGGTGTGAACAGGCGTGAACAGGTGTATACAGGTGTGAACAGGTTATAAAAGAAAGGTTGAGATCCAAGGCAGCTCTACAAATTTTTTAAAAGTCTTTATTTGTTGGCTTACATTATTTAGAAAAATATTTAAAAAACCGACATGTTTCGGCCTACATGGCCTTCTTCAGGGTGTTGTAGCTGTGACAAGACAATACTGTGACTAAATAAAGAAAAAAGGAAAAAACAAAGGTAGTGACTAATTACAATGGGGGACAGCTGGTCCCAAATGAATGAAGGCAAAGCAACATTCTCAACTTGAGTTGAAGGAATATACAATAATACTAAATAGAAATAAACAAATTTGTATATTATATATGTATACACACTCACACTCAAAATATTATAACAACATAAGGAAATGAGTCAAAACAAACATAGAATATATCAATAATAATATCAAAAATTATCAAAAACAACAATGTAAGAGCATTGAGTAATGCAAGACAAAAAATACTACTATAATGTAATCTACTTAGCCTATAGAAGTGACAACATGTCCATAGAGTCATTTAAACCTGCAAAGAGGTGGCCTGTAGTCTATCAAAATACAATAAATAACAATGTATAAATACAATAAATAAATAAAGTGTTCTACTGGCCTATAAAAATTATACCATGTCTATGGAATCATTTAAACCTGGGAGTGAGGTGGCCTGTAGTCTATCGATCCAGCGACTTTCTTTCTGGTTTAGAATTCTTTGTCTATTTCCTCCTCTAGACGTGAGTGGAACACTGTCAATTCCGATAGCTGTAAATAAAACAGAGGTACTATGGTGAACTTCATGAATATGTTTAGCCATTGCATAATCCATGTTGTTAGTTTTGATAGCATATTTATGATCTGCCAGTCGATCAAGTAGGTGGCGTTTCGTACGACCAACATAAAAAGAGTCACATTTGGAACAAGACAGTATATAAATAACAGGTGGTGAGAGCAGGCAACTGCACCTCCTCATCCATCACCCTCAACATAGGGGCCCCCCAGGGCTGTGTTCTGAGTCCCCTCCTCTACTCCCTGTACACACACGACTGTGTGGCTCAGCGGAGTAGCAACACAATCATCAAATTTTCTGACGACACAGTGGTGGTGGGCCTGATCTCTGCAAACGACGAGAGGGCCTACCTGGATGAGGTCAAGGTCCTGGCGGGATGGTGCCAGGAAAACAGCCTCTCCCTGAACGTCAGCAAAACAAAGGAGATGATTGTGGACTTCAGGAGGTCGGGGGTCAAGGACTACAGCCCCCTCAGCATCGACGGGGCACCGGTTGAGAGAGTGAACAGCTTTAAGTACCTCGGAGCCTACATATCCGAGGACTTGACATGGACCACACACATTGACAGTGTTGTGAAGAAGGCACGACAACGCCTCTACTTCCTCAGGCGCCTAAGGAAGTTCCAAGTCAGTCAGAAGATCCTTAAGAACTTCTACTCATGTATAATAGAGAGCATCCTGACTGGCAACATCACCTCCTGGTTTGGGAATAGCACTGCACAAGACCGAAGCAGACTACAAAGAGTGACGCGTTCAGCCGAACGCACAATTGGAGGGGGGCTCCCCACCCTCCAGAACATTTACAACAAGTGGTGCAGGGGCAAGGCTAAGAGAATCATTAAGGACTCCAGTCACCCGAACAACTGCCTCTTTGAACTGCTGCGGTCAGGCAAGCGATACCGGAGTCTCAAGGCGAGCACAGAAAGACTCAGAAGAAGCTTCTATCCCCAGGCCATCAGGCTGCTCAACAAACAATGAACACTACACAACAACCATCAAACGCACATAGCACACACATCCACACGCACACACTCACTTTAAACAAACACACTGTAGCACCCACTCCCCACACTTTATAGCACACACTCACTTTAAACAAACACACTGTAGCACCCACTCCCCACACTTTATATTTATTGATAAAGGATTGCACTACAACTCGTACACCTTACTGTAAATTGTACCTAAATTGTACCTCATCCCATTCTGCTTTGCACTATATAATATTGTATATTAGTACACTGCATAGTATTGTATATTATATGGTAACTCAGTTACGTCTATTCTGCATCGAACATTGTACATATGTCTATACTGAACACTGACCTCATTTTCTCATTTTCTACTTCTAATTTACATGCTATACTATGTTATTTGATACTTATCTTGTCTAGCACAGTCTCTGGAGCGTAACAGTAAGAAGCATTTTGTATAAAAGTATTCTGTACTTCTGTATGACACAACTATTAAAGAAACTTGAAACTTGACAATTAATAAAGCTGTTAGAAGTATATGTCTGTTTTGTAACTGGGTGGGTAAACCCTTTTGATCTTACCACCACATCGCATTGTTTGCAGTGACCACATCTATACGTTCCTATAGGAGGCTTTGGTAACCATGTAGATTTAACATCTGCCGGTAGATGGCTTCGTACTAATTTATCTCCGAGATTGGGGGCTCTCCTAAATGTACAGAGGGGCGGGTCAGGGAATATGTTAGACAGGGCCTCATCACATTGGATCAAGCTCCAATTCTTTTTAATTATATTGCGAACAGCAAGGGCCTTAAGTGGTAGAGAAAAACACCCTATCGGTTTTCTCTTTTAGTGTCTTTCTTTTTAAGAGGGAGTCGCATTCTACAGTAGCGGCTTCAGATATAGCTGTTTTAAGAGTATTATGTGTATAGCCACGTTCTCTAAAGCGATCATACATTTCTCCGCTCTTTTCTCTAAAATCAGCCTCACTGTCACATATTCTATATACTCTTTTAAATTGGCCGTAGGGAACATTGTTGATCAAAGTAGAGGGATGGAAGCTCTCTGCATGTAAAATAGTATTTTTATGCGTTAACTTCCTGTACAATGACGTATGTAGGTCACCATCTGGAAACATCTTCTACAGAGGGAGCACAGCGGAGACATCTCCTTCTTAGGTCGGTGTCTTGCCGATAAGCAGGCCCCTCTGACAAGACACCGAGCGGCATAAGAGATGCTGGAGACGAGGAGACGAACGGGACTGTCTACACACTTGGTGCCCCCTGCACTCCCGCAGGCCTATTTGGCAGCCCAGAGACCGACCTAAGAAGGAGATGTCTTCGCTGTGCTCCCTCCGTAGAAGATGTTTCCAGAACCAAGACGACCTCTTTGACCACAGTACTCCAATGCTGTGTTTCTAAATTCCATAACTCACCTGTGTGCTTTGTGACATTACAGTTCACTGTTTCATACAGTAGTTGTATAGACATATTAGCATGATAGGTAATAGTATAAGTAGAGTAGCATAGTAGTAGGGTACATAATAGTAAAAAAGACAGAAAGGTTATCCTTTTAAAAAAAAATATTATTATTATTATTATTATATTCTTTCCAGAAAAGTGGCTGGGTTTCAGCTGTCCTGACTGTGGTGGGGAGGACAGAGAATAGCCTGCTCCGCATCAATGACCCCCAGGAGCTCGGATGGGAGTCGGCAACTGTTGACTGTTTATTTTTTCTTTTGTAAAAAAATTTTGGAGTCTACTCTAATTTTAGAAGACCATTGAACTGACTTCCTGTACAGAAACAGAACCAGCTTTCCTTTGATTACTGACTCAATTGGCAGAGTTAGCGGGAGGGAAGTCGATGGGTGGTAGTCTGGACGTTGTGAACAGCGACTCCTACAGGTCGGTTGGGGATGCCTGCACAGCAAAAGACAGGAAAATGGCAGGGGCAGTGTGAGCCTCCCACACGTTACACCTCGCCAATGAGAGTCCGCGCTGGCAGGTGAAAAGATGTGACTGGCTGCCTCCACATGTATCGGAGGGGACACGCGATGGGCTTCTATCCTCCCTACAACCGGCCAGTGGGGGGGCACATGCGAGCAACGATCAAGACAGGGGAGGGGAGAATTGGCACGGCTAAAATTGGGATGGGAGAAAAAAATTTAAAAGGAAGAGAAAAAGTGGACCAAAAAATTAAGTTTGAGCTCTTCTTGACTTCTAGACTGTACTAACATTCCCCTGAATATTCTGCTTCTACTGGAATCAAAACGATTCTTCTTAGTGCTACACCTCGTTGGGGCTCTGCGTGTGTGTGTGTGTGTGTGTCTGTGTCTGTGTGTTTTAGTGTTAACTCCTGTGACGGCCACACCATTTGCCGCACATCAGCACTAATGTCGGTAACCGCTACACTCCCTCACTACACTCTCTTTCTTTTCATTTTGTCCTTATGCATTGTTTAACATCCATAATACCCATACACAAATCAAATAATGACACCACACATTATTATTGTTTCATATACCATACTTCCATCTTTATTTGCATTATGATATATTACAAGGTCCTAAGTTAGTGCACACTTAGTTTACATTGTTTATCATAATTGTTTGCTCATGCTGTTTCTGTCTTACATGTTTGTTTGGTGTTCCGGGCGGTGCTCTGCACTTCCTGGTGGCAACTGGCAAAGGATCAGTAATTGGAAGAGGCTGGATTTAAATACCAGGGCCCTCATTCATCAACGTGGCGTAGAAAATGTTCTATTTCCACACGTAAGCACAGAATTTAGAATCAGTGCACGCACAAAAAAAACGGGATTTACCACACGTGCGTACGCAGGTTCTACGCACACCTGTCTTGATAAATATGACTTTGATCCTACGTTTGAGCTCGTGCACTGTTTTAAGTATTTGCATACCAGAACCGCCCCGATTAACCATATACGGTAATGGAATACCCCCATGAAATGTGGAAAAATGGACTAAGCCGAGGGAAGCCTGTTATGAGACAGGCTGACAGACGTGTACACGTACGGTGATGTCGGATATGATATCTATTAACCATTGCTGCCTGGGCAGCGCAAACACTAATAAAGACCGTGCTGGAATATGACTGCCTTTTCCCGTGTTGTTTGATTAATACCCAGGGATTAAAGTTCTCCTCAATTTTATTCCAAATCGCGATGGATTTTCCGTCAATTTTCTACCTGCTGCATATGATTTCTAGAGGCATACTACAATCTATTTTGATGTCAGTATTGGGTAGCCTATATAAACAATAATACGAGAGCATATACAAGAACAATGAATCTCACTGCATGTATGATGTAGCCTGCCTTTCAATACATGAACTTGAATTCCATCATGTTTGTGTGCGGGACTCACAAGGCTGTTGTCACAATGGGTGGTACCGGTACAGTAATAACAGTCTACACAATATCACGATGGACCATGCGACAGCATGCCTATGATCAACAAAAACGCGAACTTGAATCCCATCATCATATTTACATAGTCTGTCCACTATCTGGTGTCATTGCAATGCGTTTTTTATTCTTTCTTATACAGTAAAAAGGGGGAAGAACACTATATCGTGGGTGTTCATGACTTGTATTCTGCTTACAGCTTCGAAATTCCACTTGTTTCGTTTAACGTAAAGCCTTTTAAATATAATCAAAACGTTCCCGTGTTTCTGCGGTCTGTGCGCAAAATAATAACGAGTTGAGCTACGCGGAGCGCAGTCAGTCAGTACACCCCGTATATTCCGATAACGCTATATAAACCATGCTGCATTCATTCTGAGAGAAAGATCTATTATTCCAAATGCTATTTATAGGGTTTTGACCATAATTACACTACTGTTGCTATTTTACAATGAACTATAATGAATTACGGTTCATACAGAACATGCCAGTGTTGAAACTAATGCACAGAAGCTCATTTCCTTGTTGTAATAATATATTCTACCACTGGGCGTCAGCTAAGTGTGCTCCGAGCTGTGCGTACACATAAGCACAAAGTCAAGTTCAAGTTGAAATTGATGAATCCCACTCTTTGCTTAGAAATGGTCGTACGCACAGGTTAAGCACATATCTGTGCGTAAGACACGTTGATGAATGAGGGCCCAGGAGAGGCTTGCCGGGAGATACCAACTCCATGAGAAGAGGGGGGGGGGATTTAATTAGACAATGATGTTCTACTATGATTTATGTATGTTTTAGCTTGACTCAGTTATTGTCTCCTACATAAATACATAGTGTTCTTCAAACTAACTGTTCATTATAAATTATAGATGATTAAGGTTAATGTAATTTATTATTGATGATTTGTCTTTCCCCATGTGTCTGTATTGGTTTGGTCAACTGTCATGTACTAAGGTCTAATGACCACATTGAATAGAAACTGAAGCAGGCTGCACATGAACAAAAACAACCCCCTCAGTAGATGCTTTTAAAGCAAGGTCCCGGCAGATAGAAAAACAACACAAATGCGCTTTCAAAAGGTAAATTATATTTATTAACTGTGGTAGGAATTGAAACCTCCACAGGCCATATGAATCTATATATATAAAGGGAAAAAACAACCCACAAACAATTAACAGGGGAAAAGGGTAAGGGGAGAACAAACAAGTAATATAATGGAGTAAGGCACAAGAGCCAACACAGGTTAAATAATAAATTGATGAATCCCACTCTTTGCTTAGAAATGGTCGTACGCACAGGTTAAGCACATATCTGTGCATAAGACACGTTGATGAATGAGGGCCCAGGAGAGGCTTGCCGGGAGATACCAACTCCATGAGAAGAGGGGGGGGGGGGATTTACGGGGTAACAGTGGCAACAATGGCCTAAAAGCCAACAGTAGGTGTAGTAATCCCTTAACAGGGAAGAGAGAATAGGCCCAGAGGCCAACTACACATACAAACTCACACAAAGTGAATACAAAGGGCAGTATAATACAGTGAAACTACAGTACCAGAAACAACAGTGTGAACCCAAATTAACTTACCACCTAACCGTGGAAGTGGAACACACAAGGCCAACACAATATACAATTGCACTCTACTTATGAGACTCCTCATGTTGTTCCTGCAGGATGAGGTCCACATAGGCTCCAGTCACCAAACTGTCATCCGACACTCCCAGCTGCTCCATCAGACCTCTTGCCACCTTAAAAACACAACACAATAAATTATATTAAAAAAAAATGTATTTAGCCTTTATTTAAAACTCACTAGGGGGACTAAGCTGGCCAGCTTCAGACTCTGCTGTAGCGTGTTCCAGCTGGAGGGGGCAGAGTAGGAGAACACCTTCTTACCACGCTCAGTACGGACTGAGGGGATGGAATAAGTAAGGGACGAGGTCATTGTCGCAAAATAATTGACCGATACGGAGTTTAGAACACAGAGGCGCCTCGCCGAGGTATTTTAAACGTCAGTGAAGGTCAATTATTTTGCAACAATGACCGAGTATAGCTATACATTATCCCGCTTATTACATGGCTAACTTACTAACAATATACCTAATTAATTTTACACCATCGACAAGACGAGGTCAAATGCAGACGCAGTTGTTCTGTGGCTCTGTCAGCCCAAATAAAGTGATTATTATTATCGCCGGCAGGTGTGTCTGATTGCACTGAAACAGTGTGTGTCAGTGGGCTTGATTGCTCCAGCTGCGAAAAACAATAATCACTGGTGGTTATCGAAAAATAATTCACCGCTGTCAGGGGCTATTGACCAATCACAATCAAGCATTTCAGCTAATGTTAAAACGCCATGTAATAAGTGATGATATTTTGAATGCGTAAGCTGGTAACTGGTGTGTTTGCGAAGTAGATACAGAGCGATAAATAAGTGGGAAGCAGACCTAGGATGGATTTGTAAATGAAAGTATGCCAGTGCAAGGTTCTGGCGCATGGAGAGAGATGACCAATTAACTAAGGAATACAGCAAACAGTGATGTGTAAGGAGTTTCCAGCCAGTAATAAATCTCAGCGCGCCATGATAAACAGCATCCAGCAGATGGAGACAATTAGCAGACGTATTCATATACAAAATATCACCATAATCCAGAAGGGTCAATAAGGTGGCAGCGACCAATCGTCTCCTTGCATTAAAGGAGAAACAATATTTGTTTCTAAAAAAAAAGAAGCCCAATTTCAACTTTAATTTCCTTACTAGCGACTCAACATGGGAGTCTAAAAGATAGGCCATCGTCAATTAAAATACCTAAATATGTATAAGAAGTAACAAGTTCAAAAGGGGTACTCTGCACTGACATAATGCAAGTTTGAGATGATACAGACTTAGACATCAAAAGCAGACAGTAAGGAGTCAAAAGTAAGGGCAACAGTGCTCGCACAGCAGTACAAAATGGTGTCGTCCGCATAAAGATGGACAGAGGCATTTATATTACAACCTACATCGTTTATATAAATGATAAACAGGGTCAGCCCTAGGACAGAGCCCTGTGGCACACCATTTGTGACATCAAGGACACTGGAGGAGAGATCACCAAATGTCACACACTGTTTTCAGTTTGAGAGGTAATTTGAAAACCAAACAGTGGCTTGAGGCGCTGGCATAAGATATCATGATCGACAGATCCACCTTAAAAACACAACACATCCACTTTAACACATTCGGCGCCAGACCCGAGATATCCCGGGTTAACTCGCCAGCGGTTGAACCTTATGTCTCACTCTGTGTTACATTTAAACCCCTCCGGGCGCAGAATTTAGACGGAGCCAAGTAAATCGCTTCATCCGACCACTTCGAAACGCATCTAGCACACTCGATCCATAAGTTGTGCCAAATTATGTCCGTGACCAGATGGACATTCGCAATCAGACAATTGGAATATTCTTTTTGGAATAACCCTGATCAAAGGCAAGGACTATCTGACGTCAATTCCACCTTGATCCTACAATGTTTTCATATCGATCCAGCCGATCAGCGTGTGGTGTTCAAAACTAATGCCGTTACTGGCGATCAAAGCATACAAAAATTACCCCCCCCCCCCCCCCCTTTCATGCATTCATGATGAAACATAATACCTATTATATACATTCGATTTGGAAATAGTAGAGTGTCCAGGCAAGAAACGCCAACGCTTATAGCAGAATTCATGTAGTGCCCTATAACTCAGCTTTTCAGGAATTAGCCCGGATCACTCCTAAACAATATTCACCACGGGATAACGCGCGAACGTATACATGAAAGAATTATCTCTATTTTGCAAGTTCGACGGAAGAAAGTCACTGTCAAATGATCATAGGCGCCTCTACCACCTGAGACAGTTAAGGGAGTTCAGAGTATCAGGGAAGATACTCCAGTCCTTCTACTCCGGAACTGTATGAATGAATGAATGAATGAATGAATGAATGAATGAATGAATGAATGAATGAATGAATGAATGAATGAATGAATGAATGAATGAATGAAAACTTAATTTAACAGATTGCAGAATGGGTACAATACAGTACGGCTCAATACACACAATTGTTAAGGGGATGCAGACCAGAGAAAGACGTTTGTCTTGTTTACATCAGGGTTCCCCATTTTCAATTCATATTGACATTTATGACATACACAACATACATGATATGATATACTGATACATTTGTGACATAAACGGTATTCAAATATACAGTACTGTTACGAATGTGGGCGGTTTTGAATGTGGGTAGGGATTCACATACCTTTACAGCTTTGGGTAGGGCGTTCCACATTGATGTGGCATAATTGTGAAACGTGTTTAGTCCCTTGTTTGAGTCGAATCTGGGTTTAACATGATTTGTTGAGCTTCGTCTGGTGTTGTGATTAGAGATGTTCCAATACCATTTTTTCCTTTCCGATCCGATTCCGATACCTAAGCTTTGGGTATCGGCCGATACCGATACTGATCAGATACCAGTGCATACATTAAAAAAAAATTAAAGAAATATTATATAAATTATAATTTTTTTCTTTTTTATATATACAGCTACTGTTTTATATATACTGTTTTTTAGTAATAACTATAAAGTAATGGTATTTATTCAACAACAGGTGATTGTATAGATTAGTATTAGTATCAGTAATTGAAAACTATCTCAATGAGTTCACCCACGGAAAGGTTGTTGGCACATTAGTTCCACACGGACATTATACGTTGCTGCACTTGCTTCCACTAGGCTCCGTTTAGGTAGCAGAGGATCTGTTGTGATTTTTGCACAATAAATATTCTCTTTTGAGACTCCACCTCAGACTCTTATCATTTGGCACTAAAAGCTAAACATTGTCACCGACGCAACATGTCATTAATTGTGTACGCGAGGTGGTCAATCACTAGTGACGACGTTAACGTGAGCTAGGTTAGCTAGCATGAGCTACCGGTAGAAACTTGTGATCGTGGTATTCACTGACCTTTGGGAAGTATTTTGACATGTACATGGGTACCTTAGTCGTATAGTGTATCTTGTAGACCAGGCCCATTGCAAGTTGCTGTACTCTGTCGTCTACTCTAAGCCATCCTAGGTTGTCAAAGTGGGCAGGGGTGAGGTGGGTTCTAGGGGTAAGGTCAAGTAGTTTTCTGACCAGTTTGTTTTGTGATGTACTGATGTTTGTAATCTTGTTTTTAGCGCCTTTGAGGTGCTTTGGTACCATGAGGTGCAAGCATAGTCGTAGTACCCTTGAATGAGTGCTCCTGCCAGAGTCTTCAGGGTATTCTTGTTTACCAGAGAGGAGATCCGGTACAAGAATCTAGTTCGTTGGTTGACTTTTTTTATTACATTGGATGCCATTTTGTCACAGGAAAGATTAGCCTCTAGGATGGAACCCAGGTAGGTATTGTCACCCACTGTAACTGAGAAGCCGTCGGTCTTGCTGAGTTTGTTATTTGAACCGAAGAGAATGTAGAGAGCATCTTGACTGGAAACATCACTGCCTGGTATGGAAACAGCACGGCACAGGACAAGAAGGCCCTACAGAGAGTGGTGCGCTCAGCCGAGCGTACCACGGGTATTGCACTACCACCCCTGCAGGTCCTATACAACAAGAGGTGCAAATCCAGAGCCTGCAGAATAATGAAAGACCCTCACCACCCCAACAACAGCCTGTTCAAGCTGCTGCGGTCAGGCAAACGCCTGCGAACACCAGCAACTAGGACAGAGAGACTTCGGCTCAGCTTCTTCCCCCAGGCCATCAGAGCCTTGAACACTGAACTCTCCACACACAAGCACACATGAGCACACACACAACACACACACTGTGCACACACACACTAGCAGCCACTTTAACATGAGCACACACACACACTCATGCTGCACACGCTCACACTTATGGTCACTTTACAAAAGGAAAGGTCACTTTAAGAATAGTATAGTATAACTTGAGATTGTATAATATAGCATTGTATAGCAGTGTACATAAAGACCCAGTGCCTCATCCATAGCTAACAGTGTATTGCACTACCACAGGACCTAGCATGTCCTACCATGCTCTGTAAATAACTCATGTACATATACCGATATGCCCTACTTTGATTACTTGTATTATTGCACAATGTCGTTCTATTGGATTCTTATATTATTATATATTATTATTGTATTATGCACAACCGTTGCGGGCAAGACCCCCCGCATTTCATTGTATACTTGTATGCCGTGACAAATAAAACTCTTGACTTGACTTGAAATAGTATTGTCTCCATAGCTATAATATAGAATATAGATATAGCTCTCCAAACATAGTGACGCACAGTGATAATATGCTATGGAAACCTGCTACATTAGCTACAAGGATAAGGGTAATGGCTGGCGCCCAATGTGTTAAAAACACAATACAATAAATCCACCTTAAAAACAGAAACAAACAAATCTGCCTTTGAAACATAACACATCCACCTTAAAACCACAACATACTGTAACACATCCACCTTAAAACCCCAACACAATAAATCCACCTTAAAAACACAACAATTCCACCTTCAAATACAAAAACTAGGGCTGTCCCAAATACCATTTTCTGGGCTTTGAAGCTTCAGTAGTAATTAGTGACCAATCAAAGCTTCATTCTTCTGGCAAAGTTTGAATGCAGTGGGTAAAGTTTGAAAGCAGCTAATAAATTAGAGCTACATGCAGGGCTTGACATTAACTTGTTGGCTACTGGTTTTCCAAAGTCACTAGCCACTCAGCATTTCCACCAGCAAGCTCCCACGCATGCGCCCATATTCCGATCCCCGCGAAAATATTCATGGGGGTAGATCTCGGACTGTTCTACAACTTCCCAAAGCCCTTCCATCATCGAAAACATCTGGAAAAAAGTTTTGCGCGACGTGGAATGATTTGGGTGATTTTGCACAATCTCCCACGCACACACCCGTGTGCGGATCAACGCGAGATTTCTCCCGGAGGTAGAACTCTGTGGGGGGCACGATTTCCCAATGCACTTCCATCAGCGAAAACATCGGGAAAAGGTTGGGGGGCGCGACGTGGAAAGATCTTGCAGATTTTGCGTGAGCTCCCACGCGCGTGCCCGTATTCCTATCCGCACGAAGATATTCATGGGGGTAGATTTCCCAATGCATTGTCCCGTGGGATTATGCCCCCCGCGGCGATATTAATTGAGGGGCGGATTCGCAGTGATGGGAAATGAAAAAAGGTCACCCGCCATAGTGGCTTTAAGAGTGACGGAGTTACACGCCACTGCCAAATTCTACCCGCATTTGCAGAGTGGCGGGTGTTAATGTCAAGCCCTGGCTACATGGTAGATTTTCAAATCTAGTTTTCAAATGTCCTTATTTTCAACATTAACATTGGATTTCTTACGCTGATGTAGTACAATCTTTGGAGAGGTAAAATAAAAGCATTGGAAGTGATTTTGGCAGCATTACCATGGCAGCAACTGAAACTTTGAAGCATTCAGGTTAGCCCTATTAAAACACAACAAATTCACCTTAATAATACAACACATGCACCGTAACCTCTTAAGCCCTAGCCATATTTTCAGAAAATTCGCCTAAAAGTACATACCCAAGTAAATGGAAGATTGCTCCACTTCTACAAGGTCCATTTGCATGTTATTGGTATCTAGGGACATCTATGGACCTCAGGGAATGTATTCCCAGTGTCAGATATACTGTGTCTGTTACTATGCTTGAGTAAATTGTAATGAACCAAAGGAGAATATAAATATAAAAAAAATTCCTCCATCTTTGACGGTGAATAACACCATGTTAACATTGACCAGACGTGAAGAATTGCCACTGAGCTCATTCAGCACCTTCTTGAGATCAAGTATACTAAAGATCTAAGCAAGTGAATAAAGGGCAGATGATTTACATGGGTTTTTGTAGATATAGTACTGAATTCTGCCATGCTATTTGAAATATGAAAATAGAATATAGAATATCAGGCCTATAAATGACCTTATTATGGCCCAGTCATACATCTATGGATCGGGCCAAATCTCCTCTTTCCAATGGCAGTGTTCAATCTGAATTTAGTACCACCAGGCGCCCGTTACAGGGCAGCAAAGACTGTTCTATAATGTCCATAGCTCCACCATTTTTCACCAGATTGCAAGGTGTTTTTTTTCTAGACGTTCACAGAAAGGTAAAGAAACAATACGTTCTATTTTATGGCAATAACGTTCAGGTTTGTTCGACCTGTGAGATATAATCACGAAAATAACATTCAAAAAAAAGTATTAATTTTAGCCCCTCCAGCTTAGACAGGGGCTGGTGTGAGCTAGGTAGTGTAGTTTTATGAGCCCTTTTTATGCAATTACGGAGAATTCTATACTCATATTTCGCTAATAACACTTAAAATCATTGGTAAACAAAGGTAGTGCTGGAAATATACACTTTGACTGTTGTTTTGATAGGGTTAGGGTCTTTACTCTTGGCTACATTTGAAAAAGAAACGCAACATTAATTTATATGGACTGTATTGATCAAATGTTCAGTTGCTATCGCATGCACTTATCGGTGTTTCACACATGAGTGCATGCTTACCAACTGTTCGCCTGTTTTTACTGCAACACTACTATCACCGACATCTAAGAAGGGAGATCCCCCCTTGAACGGCCCTTCTAAGGTTTCTCTCCTCCACATTGCCTGTGGTGAATTTTTTTCCTATTGCTAGGTTTTAGTGAGTTTTTCCTTACCTTCGCGTGGGGTATGTCTGGGAGTGTTGCATTTATTTTAAATTGTTTGGACTTTATGGTGTTCTTGTTTTGTTCTTGACTTATTGTGATGTTTCTTCTCGACTTGTTTAAAGAAGACGTGTCCGGCCCATGGGGACATTAACGCGTGTTGTCGGGCCTTACAAATAAATTTGATTTGATTTGATTTATGACATGATAATAATCTCGGCCCAGTACCAAGTACCCAGTACCAGTCAGGCTTAAGGGTTTAAAAACTAATTTTTAAAATTAATATTGGATTGCCATTTCTTATGCTAATTTTGAGTGAACAAAAAAAAAGCATTGGAATATTGCTTTTGGCAGCATTACCATGGCAGCCTTATTGAAAACACGATATAACACATCCACCTTAAAACCACACCAACCCCAAGTCCAAGTCCAACCAGCAGTTTTGGGGACAGTGCTCTTCTCCACTGTCTTCTCTTAGCCCCCCATCCATCCATGTGTATTTGTGTTGTTTGTCTGTTTGTCTCACAACCACCGCCCTGTAGTGTAAAGCGACTGAGTTCTAGAAAAGCTCTATATGAATCTAATTTATTATTAGGGGCATCGCGATTCTGATTCTAAATTGAAAATAGATCAAAATGCGTGTTCGATTTTTCAACCTTCAAAATCACAAGCAGGTTTGCGATTCTCCCAGTATTTCACCCCTATTATATTATCATCCTTATTATTAGTAGTAGTATTAATAATAAAAACACAACATAACACAACCACATTAAAACACAACACATCCACATTAAACACATCCACATTCAAACACAACCACATTCAAACACAATACATCCACATTAAAACACAACACATCCAACTTAAAACACAATACAACCACATTCAAACACAATACATCCACATTCAAACACAACACATCCAACTTAAAACACAATACATCCACATTAAAACACAACACACCCAACTTAAAACACAATACATCCACATTAAAACACAATACATCCACATTAAAACACAACACATCCAACTTAAAACACAATACATCCAGATTAAAACACAACACATCCAACTTAAAACACAATACATCCAGATTTAAAACACAACACATCCAACTTAAAATACAATACATTCTAAGGCTGTCACTTTTCCCCCCAAATCAAGTTCAAAGGAACTCAAAGTGATATAGAATTAGTTTTAATTACAACGGTTATGTAATCAGAACCCCCCCCCCCCCCCCCCCTCCCTCCATCCCAAACCGAGAGAGAGAGAGAGATTTATACTTTAAAAACTTTCTAAAAATCTAAACTTTTCATCTGATTGGACAGGAAGTTGAAGGGGAAGTTCCTACCTGCTGCCCCTCCCCCACACTCTGGCCTGGACGCATTACCACCTGCACACACACACACACACACACACACACACACACACACACACACACACACACACACACACACACACACACACACACACACACACAGGGTAAGATAAATCTGTATTCATGTTATTCTTATGTTGGCGAGAGACGGGGAAAGTAAAGTAAAGTTACCTCCAGCTCCATGAAGGTACCCAGACTCTCCACTGTGTCCAGGTGGACTCTGGTCTGACCAATCATAAACAGCCTCCGCTCCTTAAGCACCTCCCCTCTGATACCAAGGGCTTCGGAGAGAACCGTCTGATCAGAGAGAGAGAGAGAGAGAGAGAGAGAGAGAGAGAGAGAGAGAGAGAGAGACAGACAGACAGGTTAGACAGACATGTTGGACAGACAGACAGGTTAGACAGATAGACAGGTTGGAAAGACAGACAGACCAAAACAGTTAGCAATACATAATTAAAGGTTATGTTTTTTTTGTGACCAGCACAGTGAGTGTGTGTGTTTCTGTGTGTGTACAGTGTACATGCTCCTCTGTGTGTGTGTGTGTGTGTGTGTGTGCGTGTGTGCGTGTGTGTGTGTGTGTGTGTGTGTGTGTGTGTGTGTGTGTGTGTGTGTGTGTGTGTGTGTGTGTGTGTGTGTGTGTGTGTTACCTTCAGGCTCTGTGGTTCCTGCGTGTGACTAATGGAGTAATGAGACAGTTTGGGTCCATCTGAGTCCGGACGCTCATAGTAGATCAACTGTCCTGACCCGTCCTAGAGAGAGGGGGGGGGGGGGGGGAGAGGGGGAGGGGGAGGGAGAGAGAGAGGGGGAGAGGGGGGGCGGGGGGGAGAGAGAGAGAGAGAGAGACAGACAGACAGACAGACAGACAGACAGACAGAGCGAGAGAGACAGACAGACAGACACATAACCAATCTTACTGTTAAAAAAATCATATGATCAGAGCCTCTGAAGATGAAATAATGTGACGTTAACATTAGCTAATGTTACTGTTAGAGAATCATAATCTGTGTGTGTGTGTGTGTGTGTGTGTGTGTGTGTGTGTGTGTGTGTGTGTGTGTGTGTGATTGAGAGTGTGTGTGTGTGTGTGTATGTGCATGCGTGCGTTTACGTGTGTGTTATTACCATGAAGTCTCGTAATTTGAGTCGTCCGTTGCTGCAGTTAAAAAACACGTCGTGCTGTTTGATGATGGTGCCTTCTGATTGGCTGAGCTGGCTGGCCTTATCAGCGAATTGCATCACATCCTTCACTCTGGCCTTGATCTCCACGTTGGACGGCATGACCCTTCTGCACATGTGCAGAACAGACAGGAAACAGGAAGAAGACAAACATACTAGGTCTTGTGTCATGTAGGGACCCAAACACTAGTAGTTACCTTTTATATAGGGGATCATCATCACCCATTCACACTATTCCTGTGCCACAGGACAGCTGGGTCATTATTGTGAACATGCACCACTAGAAATCAGAGAGAACCCTCCGATGTCAGTAGAATGTCGTACTGTATCTGTAGTCTAATCCATCACTCTGCTGTAGTCCTGTGTAGAGGCAACGGACCATTTTCCATTTCCTGCCATAAAACATTAAGAATAAGAAATGTGAAGTGCAGTTAACATTAATAATTTGTTCTTGCTGCATTCAAATCCAAAACCCAGCCAGGCCTTTCAGTTTGTCCAGGTGAGTTGGGAGTCCAGCATCAGTCAGTCAGTTTATGCGGAGAATGACAATTACTAGTAAGTGGACAAGACAAGCTACACCACGTCAATGTTAAATATGTCACCATTTTTAAAGATGGGTGTTATTGATTATTAGTCCTTGGTTCCAGATGTCAGGGAAACAGCCATCACTCAAAACCATGTTGAATAGTTCCAGCAGGGCAGTGTGGAACTTATTGTCAACATAATCATCTAATTTAATATAGGCCTACCATCAACACCACAGGCCTTTTGGGGGTGTAGAACCTGGATTTTGTATAATAGTATTTAATGTGTCTCTAATAATAAATCTACTTGGTTTTGTTGATCTTTAATGATTGATTTAAAAAGTTACAATTCGTTGTATATGTTTTTTTTTGTTGAATAAGGTGTAGTTCAAGTTTCTTTAATAGTTGTCATACAGAAGTACAGAATACGTTTTAATTTCTCTGTATAATTTCTCAAAGTGATTCTTCCATGTATCTCCATTTTGGATTGTCAATTCTTCTTTGTATAGTTTGTTTAAATGCTTCCAATTGTCCCAGAATCCGGGCTTCAGAGTGTGCCTACTTGGTCACCTTTTGCAACCTATTTGAGTCAGTCACTCACTCTAATGATTTGAAGTAGCCAACGTTACATTATAAATTCAAACAGGACAGTTGATGATATTAAACATTTCTTTGGAATGTTCGGTCTTTGGAAAGACCAGGTGAGGTCAGAGGTAGTATTTGATAGTATTTACTGAGGATGGCCAGATGTTGATATTTAAACATAAAAATTATAATACATAATACATGTATACATGATCATGCAACATAACAAAATATGTGTAGGAATGGTTTGGGAGAGGGAGGTAGGTAGGGGGGTTTTAGGTTGCGTGTTGTGATAACAATGTTGAAATTAAGAAGTTTAGACTTAGTTTAGTTTTACAGAGACAATCTTCCAGGCTCCGCGTCCCAAGCAGACCCACCTCATAGACTAGATAAGGCTGTGCTGTGATTTAATAAAAATGTAAAAGGAACTGAAACTAATTAAGTGTGGATCTAAAATAATATCCACTCAGACCACCAGAAAAGCATTTTACTTGGGCCTTTTTTTCCCCTCTCTTGCTGGCCCAACACTCTCCACGTACGCACTCTCCAAACTAGTGGAATCCATCCGATAGAGTACAGTAATTGCTGCTCCATTTGTCTCTCACTACACTGTCGATTTAAGTGCCTAACTTTTGTGCTGGTGCTCCTAAAATCTTTAGTAAGGAGCACCAGTGCTGCTAGTGGAAAGTTAGTATGGAGCCCTGCCCAGAATATATTAGACTCAAGAGTATAGCTTCCTCCATTGCAGTGAGTTGGTGCTTGATGTGTTGTCGTCTCTTCTTTGATCCGATGGTGTCGTGGTATTGTTTTAGAGTCTTATCTCCTGGTTGTCTGGTTCTCTGTGTTTCTGGTTTGATAGTTTCCTGAGTGCTTTTCTTAGTCGTTTGCATTCAGAATCAAACAATTTGTCATAATTTACCTTTTGGTTTTTAGATTGTGGTGTTTTCTTTAAATTAGACAAATTGTCAAAGATGGAGTTTATACAAAGGTACCAGAATGCCCACAACTCTTTCATATGTTGTGATCCATCCGTTGCACCCCTAGCAGAATGTGAACTTTGTTTAGATGTGAGAGCTCAACTTAACATGTTATGGTTCCACAAAGTCTCTATTCATTGTAAAATTTTACATCCAACTTCAAAGGTTCTCTTAGATTTCTAGCTAATGTCCTCTGGTGTTCAATATTTTATCTGAATAATTGATCACATTGGTTGTGATCATGGAACGTCATAAGAACCCTTATAAAAATAAAAGTATCAAGCAAAAGTATTATGGCATGGAAAGTCATAAGAACCCTTATAAAAATAAAAGTATCAAGCAAAAGTATTATGGTATTATTAGTATCTTGGTATTATTAATCTCATGGTATTTCTACCATTTTTGGTTGTGATGATGTTGCAATCAGCATCATGGTTTAAATTAAGATTATACCATGAAAATGTATTATTTATTTGCAAATGTAACCCACCCACTTTTTAAACATCTCTCTTAGCTGTTCCTGGACAATTCATGACGGGCTTCAACAGGTTAGGTTAGGGTTAGTTAGTTAGTTAGTTAGTTAGTTAGTTAGTTAGTTAGTTAGTTAGTTAGTTAGTTGTATAGTTCGGTTAGTTACTTACTTGTGGTTAGGGTTAGCCGTTAGGTGAAAGAAGCAGTCATGCATGCAGCATGAATGAAAACTTTATTTAACAGATTGCAGAATGGCTACAATCAGGGGTGCAGTCGTAATATGGGCGAAGGCCAAACGCCCGCGCACGCGCATACATGTTCCCTCTGTTGCGCACAAAACAGATGATACACCTTGTCTCATCCTTCCAGTGAAGTCGGGAGATCAAGCAACCCCCCACCACACCTACAGGGCTTGTATTTGGTTGTCGGTATCCTATTATTATGCAAAGTCTAGGTGATAAGTGGCGCGACGAGTCATTTTATCACAGACTTTGCATAATAATAGGATGCGCGCACTTCGGCCTCAGTGACGAAGGCCAAACGCCGTTTGACCGCGTTTGCCCAGCACTGCACCCCTGGCTACAATACAGTACAGCTCAATACATACAAATGTTAAGGGGATGCAGACCAGAGAAAGACTTTCGTCTTGTTTGCATCAGGGTCACTACCCACTTTCAAAAACACTCTCAAAGAACACCTACGGGAGACTGCAATTCGAAACTGGCCCCTACAAATGTCTTAACCCAGTTGTACAATAAATTACCAAGTATGGCTTTGTCAGTATTCCAATGTACAGTGTGTCCCCCCCCTACCCCACCCCCCCCCCCCCCCCTCCAATGTACAGCCCCCACCCACCAACCCCACCCACCCAACCTCCTCCAATGTACAGTTTCTACGTCAAATGTATATACACTCTTTTTCTGGACACTTTTTGTATCACAAACAGTACTGTATTTGCAAATCTGATATGTCATAAATGTATAGATGTAGCAGTACCGTCTATCTGTATGTCATGTATATTATGTTATGATGAATTGAAAATGGGGGACCCTGATGTAAACAAGACGAAAGTCTTTCTCTGGTCTGCATCCCCTTAACAATTGTATGTATTGAGCTGTACTGTACTGTACCCATTCTGCAATCTGTTAATAAACTTTTCAATCAATCAATCAAAATCCCCCATTTTCAATTCATAGATTATCATCAGACTGTCTGTGTTGTTGTAGCTGCAGACAATGAACCATTTAAACTGTGTTTCTTACCCCGTTTCTGCCCCAGTTCCTTTAACAGTTTGTATGAAAGAAATCCGTTTCTGACCTACTATACTGTGCTTTTTACTGTGCTTTATTAACTTTACAGTCGCTGTTGTTTAATTAATAAACTACTGATTCCACGGTTGTTTCGGTAATAATAACTGAAAGTGAGTTACCTGGTGTTATTTCAGTAAACTTATTAAACTAGTAACAGGCTGAAACCTTATTAAACGACTAAGTTACCTCAGTAACAGAATGCTGTGACGTTCACTCACAACACAGCTCTTTCTGGCGCGCGCTTAGTTTGACCCGCGCGCGCGTGTTTCCGGGGCGGGTACAAGGAGACAATAAATAAAGGAAGGGTCATCACGTCAGAATACCAGCGTTCTATGATCTTGAGTAGGGTCCAGCCGCAGCGCCGGAGAATCCTCTCAAGGGGCAAGCCTGTGGCAGCCACGATTTGCCCACGAACCTGCGCTGTTTTAAGTGAGCGGAGCGTGTGTTATTGGCAGTGATGCCACAAATTACTTGTAAAAATAATCTGATTACTGATTACTCCTTTAAAAAGTAATCTAGTTACTTTACTGATTACTTGATTATCAAAGTAACTTAGTTACTTTGAAAGTAACTAGGTTACAAAGTCATCGTCGTCCCCCCTGCTACTGCCACAACATAAGAATGACAACAGTTTAATTTTTTTAAATAATGCTTTATTGAAAGTTCATAATGTCATAAATCATGATTGGCTGCTCAGACAGGTCATCATGAGACGTCATCAGCCATCAGGCCATATAAGGTCACAGCTGTCCACTGCTCAGGCACTCTAGGACAGTGGTTCCCAAACGAAATTAAATAGAAAATGTATATAATATAATTTTAATTAAAAATAAAATTGTAAAACGGTTGTGTAATATAAAACATGGTATTATAGTTTGTTATTCTCATGTGTGTGTGGCTGTGTGCGTGCGTGCGCGCAGGGGCGGACCTTCCTACAGGCGATATAGGCGGTCGCCTAGAGCGCCACCCAGAGGGGGGCGCCTAAATATTAAAGGCAACCAACTTGTGTCTAACCACGCCCAACTTGCGTCTAGCCACGCCCCCGAGGCGACGCGGCAGCATTATGTAGCAGTAATCCGCCCTTTTTCACTATCCAGAACTAGCTCAATTGGCAGTGCTGCATTGCTGTGGATCCTACGGCCCGTTGCTGGCAAGTTCGATTCCCTTACATTTTTTTTTATTTTTTTAACGTGCATTCGCATTCTTTCGCCGTTAAGTTTAGGCATAACTTTAAGCATTGTTTCGGAGTTGGTTAAGGTTAGGCATTGTTTCGGAGTTGCTTAAGGTTAGAAGGGTTAAGTTTAGGAGCTGTTAAGGAGCTGGTTAAGGTTAGAGTTTGTCTTAGAGAATGGCAATATTTTTTAACATGCATTCTTTCGCCGGTTAAGTTTAGGCATTTTTTCGGAGTTGGTTAAGGTTAGGCATTGTTTCGGAGTTGCTTAAGGTTAGAAGGGTTAAGTTTAGGCGCTGTTAAGGAGCTGGTTAAGGTTAGAGTTTGTCTTAGAGAATGGCAATAGACAGCCTATTTCCGCACTGCAGCGCGAGGCAATAGACAGCCTATTTCCGCGCTGCAGCTCTCTCGCGCTGCCGTGGTCACATGGGCGTATTGGCCAATCAGAGAAACGCTAAACACAAGTTGGTTGCCTCGCCAAAAAAGAAAAAGAAAAAAAAATTAAAATTTTTTTTATTTATTTTTTCTCTGTGCAGTTTTGGCGCCCCGCTCTATATCTGCAACCATTAT
Organism: Notolepis coatsorum; assembly: GCF_963971535.1. Lineage (NCBI taxonomy): Eukaryota > Metazoa > Chordata > Actinopteri > Aulopiformes > Paralepididae > Notolepis > Notolepis coatsorum. The sequence continues at coordinate 86,124,090 of NC_140179.1, read as the reverse complement.
TTTTACATAAAAAAAATTCTAACATAAGGGAAAATGAGCCAAAAATCTAAAACGGTCGGTCGGTCTGAGCCTCAGCTTTAGGTGTTCACAGTCAGAACATGCTAGAGCGCTGTGCATTGATGGGTATCGGTCAAGTGTTTATAGAATTGAGCGTTGAGGAAAGAAAGACTAACGTTAGAGAACTATGAAGAGGCAAAAGCCATAAAAAATAAATAAATTTAAAAAAAAAAATTACAAAAAAAAAAGTGGTGACTCTCGCCTAGGGCGCCAAATGTGCTAGGTCCGCCCCTGCGTGTGCGAGCACACGTCCCATCTCCGGTCTAGCTGACTGTACCCCTGGCTCTCTTATCATCAGCATTATGAGATAGTAACTAAATAGTAACGCACAGCCACTTGGAAAAGTAACTGTAATCAGATTACTGGCTTGTAAAAAGTAAAAAGTTAGATTACTATTTACTGAAAAAAGTAATCAGATTATAGTAACTAGTTACTTAGTAACTAGTTACTGGCATCACTGGTTATTGGATTGATTGATTGATTGATTGATTGATTGATTGATTGATTGATTGATTGATTGATTGATTGATTGAACATTTTATTAATGTCCGCCTTGTTTCGAACTGGTTATGCTTAGAGTTTATCTTTAGAGCAGGGCGATAGACCACCAGCCCTGATTCCAAACTCGTCTCTAAGCATAACCGACATCGAAAGAGGGCGACGTCGAAAGAGGGCCTAAGCATAACCAGTTCGAAACAAGGCGGACATTAATAAAATGTTCAATCAATCAATCCAATAACACACGCTCACTACTTAAAACAGCGCAGGTTTGTGGCTGCCACGCGTGATTTCGAAACCTAGCCGCATTTCTGGCAGACACTCTCTGATTGGCCACTGACGCGTTTGCCCAATCGCGTGACGAGCTGTGTCTTTGCCCATTTCCACATCAAACAGCCTGCAAACTACCTGCCGTTCTATCGCCATGCTCTAAGACAAACTCTAACCTTAACCTACTTCGAAAGAGTGCCTAAGCTTAATTAACCAGTGTAGAAACAGGCGTCGGCCAATCAGAGAGCGTCTTGCCAGAAATGCGGCTAGGTTTCGAAAGGATTCTCCGGCGCTGCAGCTGGACCCTATTGGAGAAAGGATTCTCCGGCGCTGCAGCTGGACCCTATTGGAGATCTTCTTGGTGTCGGACTTAGGTGGTGCGGGTTCTATTGAAGCCTGTATTAAAATGCAAAATATAGCAGCTATCTGAGGAGGAAATATACACCAACCATCAAAAGTTAGCTAGCACATTGCAGAGGATTCTGACATCCGAGGTAATAATAACCTGTTTAAATTACATATTATAATAAACGAGGAGATGGCTGATGATCCCATTCAATTCCAACAATGTCGGCCGAACTGAAAGTTTCCACACTTGGCGCCAATGTGCTTTCACGCGCTACACAGTGATGCGACGACCCTTTCTCCTGTTATAGTTTCCTTGGGCGGGGACTGGGAGAGGGTCGTCGCTGCTTCCCATGTGATTGGCTGGTGTGAGTGGTGTCAGTGAGTGACTGACCTGCGGCTGCTATCCTTTCCATTGGCTGCGGCAAGTCCACAAACTAGAAGAGCAAGTGGGAGGTGAGAATAGAGCTTCCGGTTAAGCGACATTTCCTTTCAAATAAAAGCATTGATTGATTGAATTGATTAATTGAAAAGTTTATTAACAGATTGCAGAATGGGTACAGTACAGTACAGCTCAATACATACAATTGTTAAGGGGATGCAGACCAGAGAAAGACTTTCGTCTTGTTTACATCAGGGTCCCCCATTTTCAATTCATCATAACATATATGACATACATGACATACAGATAGACAGTACTGCTACATCTATACATTTATGACATATCAGATTTGCAAATACAGTACTGTTTGTGATACAAAAGTGTCCAGAAAAAGAGTGTATATACATTTGGCGTAGAAACTGTACATTGGAGGAGGTTGGGTGGGTGGGGTGGGGTTGGGTGAGGGCTGTACATTGGAGGGGGGGGGGGGGGGGTTGGGTAGGGGACACACACATTTTACACTGTACATTGGAATACTGACAAAGCCTTACTTGGTCATTTACTGTACAACTAGGTTAGGACATTTGTAGGGGCCAGTTTCGAATTGCAGTCTCACGTAGGTGTTTTTTGAGAGTGTTTTTGAAAGTGGGTAGTGATTCACATTCCTTTACAGCTTTAGGTAGGGCGTTCCACATTGATGTGGCATAATTGCGAAACGTGTTTAGTCCCTTGTTTGAGCCGAATCTGGGTTTTACATGATTTGTGGAGCTCCCTCTGGTGTTGTGATCGTGGTATTCACTGACCTTTGGGAAGTATTTTGACATGTACATGGGTACCTTGGTCGCGTATTGTATCTTGTAGACCAGGCCCATTGCAAGTTGCTGTACTCTGTCGTCTACTCTAAGCCATCCTAGGTTGTCAAAGTGGGCAGGGGTGAGGTGGGTTCTAGGAGTTAGGTCAAGCAGTAGTCTGACTAGCTTGTTTTGAGATGCTTGTAATTTGTTTTTTAGTGCCTTTGAGGTGCTTTGGTACCATGAGGTGCAAGCATAGTCGTAGTACCCTTGAATGAGCAATCTGCCTGTCTATACAGCAATAATCCTATCAGAATTAAATTAAATTAAATTAAATACTGTAGATCATAGCTGTATCCTAGTCCTAGAGGCGTCTCTACATTTCGTAGCTCCAGTTCTGCAGACCCCTCTCTGATTGGTTGAGCTCCATTTCTGCAGACCCCTCTCTGATTGGTTGAGCGCGCGCATGCGCATGAGCCGCGACAAGCTCCTTAGCCAGGAATCGAAACGTTAGGTTATGACTATAACCAAGTTCTGTTAGTTAGGGGCGATGCTTGGCATCGCTACTGCACTATCTCGCGTACGTGCACGCGCACTGAATAAACCACAAATGTACCTCTAATACCAGTATTAGTCTGACCACACCCCTCATCAGCTTACCTTCATAAGCAGGTGTGTGGTCACCTGCTCTCCTCCTTCCCAAGCTTTCACCACAAGGTGAGGACAAGGGCTGCAGCGGCGTCCGATGCCAAGCATCGCCCCTAACTAACAGAACTTGGTTATAGTCATAACCTAACGTTCTGTATCGTTAGTGGCTTAGCTTGGCATCGCTACTGCACAAGGGAGGCCAAGCGGAGCCACTTGGCTGACAAATACACCCCGCTGACAGCCCCCCAAAACCATCAGAACAGGGAGGGCCGAGCCCCCCCGACCCCCCCTAATGGAGGGTAGCCCCCCTATTAGGGACGTCACGGGAGGGCGACGGACCCGACCGTGCGAAGAGGCACTCAAGCAACTCAACGCACAGGGTGAGCAGACCGTGGCTTGACCCCACGACTACACACACGCACAACCCGCATGCCACCCGGGAACGAACGGAGGAACAACCTCGTTACTGCCCCCAGAATCACGGGGTCAAGGGCAAACCCAACCCCGTGGCAAGGCCGTAGCAGCGGAGCACGAAGGAAGACCCAGACCCACCAAAAGGACTGGACTCCCTGGAATGGGGGCCCGGAGAAGTCCATGATGCCAGCATCAAGACCCCACCAGGTGGGCACGTAGTGCCCCGCCCCCCACATCGCCAGCGTATTCGGACAAAGGCCCCTCAGTTACTGCACCTGGTATTCCCAGGCGGAACCAACCAGGCCAGAACCTGCCCAGCTTCCGAGATCGGACGAGACCGGGCGTGTTCAGGTCGGTATGGCCGTAAGCCGAGCGGGCCCCGTCCCCCCAATAGTACACCGCCTGGCACACTGACCCTGCAGAATAGGCAGTCAGCATGGCCGTAAGCACACAAAAAAGGTTAACCAACGGAAGCAGGCAGCGCACCGGGGAAAAACCAGGCAACAGGCTGTTAACCCTAGCCTGGAGACTGCGGACGAGACAGGCGCCAGAGGGGACAGCTGAACACAGCCGCCCCGGCGGAAGGAGCGTAAGCTGGCGGTGTTGCATGACCAAGCCTCCATTTAACAACCCCCACCCAGAGGGGTCGAGGCAGAGAAGGCTGACACGATTGGCAGACGTCATGAACGTGCAGGGGCACCCTCAAACGGTGAACCCGGGAGTTGACACTGCTCCAACACACCAGGGAATCAACCACCTCGGTGTTACCCAATGCGGTGGTTGTTCCTATAACCCCTCAAGAAAAAACTCCAAAACACACCTGCGGGTATACACCGGCTATACCGCAGTACAAGTGTTTCAGTTTCCAAAAAGGGTTAACCCAGGCCTACGGGTCGCAAACATCACTTCGGACCGGGCCTGGCGGTACGGGAAGCACAGGGTCACCAGAGGAGGTCAAAAAACCACCCCCACAGGCCCCTCTTCGCCATGCGTGAGAGAGGAGCGAAAAATAATGGAGAACCAGCCCCTAAGCACCGTACCTGGTATTCCCCGGCGGTCTCCCAACCAAGTACTAACCAGGACCAACCTGTGTAGCGGCCGAGATCCGACGAGATCGAGCGCGTACAGAATGGCATGGCTGTAAGCCATGACGACAGTGCTGAGTAAAAACATACCCAACCAGGGTCTCCATAGCGCTTAACCCTGTGACACCCAGACCGACCTGGCATTTTTCCCCCTGAAAAAAGCCCAAGTCCCTCAGGGTACCAGAACAGCAGATCTGCATCCCCGGCGGACAACGGGTTCAACTGATCTGGACCAGCGTGACCAGAACCAGTCCCGTGCCCTAACCACGCCGACATGCCTACTCCAGGAGAAAGGCAGATATGCGTGTTGATCTTAACATGAAAAGAAGGCGCCACCCAGACGTCGGGACGAACCGCGCCTGGTGGCCCACCCCAAGGGCGTGAGACCCCACTACATATGTTCAGATCCATCCCGTCATCATCCCCCAGACATGAACGAGAATCCGTCGACAACCCACCCAGGTCATGGGATGTGGTCGCCGGAAGAGGAAAAACCCCCATCTCAGTTGCTTTATAAAAACGCTGTTTCAACCACAAGCAACTAAGGCGTGCCAGTCAATCGCCTGTTTACAGCGAGCTAGCACTATACGTGCGTCGGGACACACCCCCATCAATGAACAGGCTATTTAGACCTGTCATTGAATCCCCAAGGCGCCCAGGGGAACGACAAGAGGGGTGTGACACTCCCTAACTCCAACACTTCTGGAATAGAAAGAAGGAAGCATCAACAGTATGTATCCCAGTCTACACAGCCGGGGTAAAAAATGTTCACATTTTTACATCCCACCACCCTCCCATAGGAAAGAGACGGGGATCCCCAGAGAGACTTCCCACGCGAGCTGTACAGATTGAAAAGAATATATTGCACCTTGAGCCATGTAAAAAACTGGTTTTAGGGCCTCCGGGGAAGAGGCACCGAACCCATACACACTCAATAAACGAATTGAATCGAATATACATACAATAGAAAAGGACCCTTCTAGAGGGTCCACTCACTTTGACAATCTGAGGAGGAAGGCTCTGTACTCTGATGGAGGCTTCCTCACATGGAAGAAGGAGTCCGAACTCACAGAAGGCCTGAGTAGGCGCTTGGTGAGGAGGAGCCCTGACCACCCCCCCTGAAAACAGATCCATCACATGGACCTGAACAGCACACGGAAGTCCTACCAACAGAGACGCGCACGGTGACGTACTCTATGGCGGGGGAATTCCTGCGGTGCACACGCCCAATATACCAGGCCGTGGGACCAGGAACTCCCTCCCCCCCCCCCCCCCCCCCCCCCCCCGTAACGTGCCGAACCGCCACGTGACGGGAACCTTGAAGGACAGGGGGTGTACCCCTGACCGACAGAACAATGGGGAGAGGAAAGGTTACCAGTTCACCCCTTTACGACCCCACACCCATGATACGACGTAACGACAAAAAGAGAATATGACACAGTCATAGTCAGCTCTATGAAGCGTTTCACAGCTCCACACAGCGCACAAGCTAACCTGCTATCTGATTTTTACTAAGGAAAAACACAGAATAGAGAGGGCTCTAAGAACCCCGGTCCAACATACACATGTGCTTCTGTGGCCAGTACAACCCAGTTGCAGGTCACATGACACACACAACCCATCATCACCTACAAAAAATGGCAAAAACACTCAACAGAGGAACGCCGTTTTTTTCACAATGAGAGAATACATCATTCTTGATTAGTATCGACCACAGGCCTTGCTAAGCACACATGACAGCAACCAAACCAATTTCCCTTTAGGAAATAAGTTTCTCCAGCAGATTTAGCACAACCTCAGCAATCAAGCTGAGAGTTACATCGTATCCCTACCACACAAAAGACACAATTAATGCACAACATGTCTGATAGGAGGTGATAAAGTCCCCAGGGAACCGGGGGGGGAAACACAATCCTCCTATTTTACCCTCAATACGGCCAGTTAAAACAGGAAAACCTGTCAATGTGTGAACTCACTGTTCATTGTCATTACAGTCTGAGAAAGAACATTCTTTTACTCACTCGTCACCAAGCATAGCTTCATAGGTTAGTTGCCTTAGTAGTGAGTACACGGTACACATAAACACCATGATGTTTCTCACACAACAACCAGATCAACACATCACGATCTGCACGGAGAAGCTAACTGCCAGTGACAAAAACAGCTCACACACAACCCGCAACGTATCTCAAATGCATTGCAACAACACACGTTTTGGGAAAAAACACCGTTATTCACAATACATTTAGCAAGGTAAAACCAGAAGACGTGTTATGAGGTCTGGCCAACCCCGTACCTGCCCGGAACGCAGATCAGCGAAGTGCAGTCACAAGCCACCGTAGAACACAGCCGTCCCGTGTTGTTCGATCCGGGCAGCGTCGCCGCTCCACCAGTCGCTACAGTCCTCTTTGTTGACGCAATCCCCGTCTAGGCTCAGGCAGGGTCGACGAACATCCCCTGTCAAGGATGACGTCGTGGTCAAGAGTGTAAAACATGTTAAAAATCAAAGCACGTTCAACAGAATAGCATCAAGCTAACGGCTGCTCCAACCGTTCGGGTGCTATTGCTTCCGCTCGCGAGACGCCGATCTACGACGCACGCGATCAGGAGCGAGCTCCCGGCGGCGCGCGAGAAGCCAAGCTACCCCGCGCCAGGCCACCGACCGGCTAACCGTAAGCTATGAACATGTAAACAATGACATAACACTCACCCAGACAGGCCGCCGTTCTGAACCCTCCTCACTTTTTAAGAGAAAAGAGAAAACAAGACGTCAACACCGCTTCACAACGGTGACAATAACACGTCCGGCGGAATCAGCACAGTACCAACTGGCCTGTATAGCTGACTTTGAACATGAATCTGCCGCTATCGCACATTACATGCACATATCCCCTCGTGAAGGAATACTCTCATTTGGATATGAAAGATGGGGTCTTAACACGGTGACAGAGAGAATCCACTCGTCCAGAACACACAGGGATCACCAGTGTCAATGGTCGCGGCCCACTAGTTAAAACTATAATGGTCGCCAGACCAAGGCCTTCTGTCGCCTAGACGGCTAAACAAAGGACCCTAGCCTGGGGCCGGTTTCCATAAACTTTGTCAAGTAGCCCCCATAGCACTAACAGACAAGTGGAGCCCGCCAGCAAACACTACTCACCCAACCTGGAACGCACCGCTCCTCACAACAGCGGCATGTCCGACAGTTCAGCTGTGGCCTGACAGGTTTCACCCCAACAAACACAGCAAGGAACTGCAGTTGAGAAGCATGCAGCGGCGTGCTCCCAATACGAAAACCGGTGGAGGGTTTGTAGAATGATCATCATCTTCTAGACACTCCAGTACGAAGACAATATCGCCGTATTTTCTCGAAAATAGTGAGAGAGAAAATAAAGATATGATGTCAACGTATCCTTGTTTCCCAAGCTGTTCCTAATCCAATTTCTTCCATCATGGTGTCAAGTGTGGGGATCTACCGAGGCACCTCTTCCTTGTGGTGAAAGCGAGAAGGAGGAGAGCAGGTGACCACACACCTGCTTATGAAGGTAAGCTGATGAGGGGTGTGGTCAGACTAATACTGGTATTAGAGGTACATTTGTGGTTTATTCAGTGCGCGTGCACGTACGCGAGATAGTGCAGTAGCGATGCCAAGCTAAGCCACTAACGATACAGAACTCCGTTAAGCTCCAGAGAGAGAGGCTGAAAACCCACAGTTCTTGCCCGACGGATGGGAACCGAATCCCGGATCCGAGGTTTCTGATGACTACCCCCAAAACATGGAGGTCGCGAACGCAATTTATACGCATGGAAGTATTGATTACGCCATAACGAATCATTAAAAAAATATACCGTTAATTGGAATATGTTGTGTGTGTGCCTTTACACATGTTGGATTATGTAATTGGTTTGTCATTAAATGTTGTGCCTTACTAATAATAACTAATTCCTTAGAAGTCTCTGTGATACTTTCTAAATATGATTTGGGAGAGTTATAATAGAAGAAAGACAGTGTAAACAATATAACGTTATGTGAATAAACCGCGAAATAATAACTAATTCCTTGGTCAATAGAAGTCTCTGTGATACTGTCTGAATATGATTTGGGAGGGTTATAATAGAAGAAAGACAGTGTAAACAATATAACGTTATGTGAATAAACCGCGAAATAATAACTAATTCCTTGGTCAATAGAAGTCTCTGTGATACTGTCTGAATATGATTTGGGAGGGTTATAATAGAAGAAAGACAGTGTAAACAATATAACGTTATGTGAATAACCGCAAAATAACCGCAAAATAACATAACGTTATGTTATATAATGTTACAATGTACAGTTTCTGACAGCTGGCTGTGTTGTGAAATGTGCATAACGTTATGAATAAACCGCGAAGTCACGCGAAATAACGTTATACGCGAATCTGGTAGTACATTACTTTTTATCTTCTTGATATGATAACATTACATCCGCCTTTTACCGCGTGACGAGCTAAACCAATCAGAGAGGGGCTTCGCTCAACCAATCAGAGAGGGGTCTGCAGAAATGGAGTTCAACCAATCAGAGAAGGGTCTGCAGAAATGGAGCTACGAAATGTAGAGACGCGGGAGGCGTAGTCTGACGTCACTTTGGACCGCCCGCGAGGTCCACCTGTATAGGGATTTATCATTGGGAAAATGGATTATCGGCTATTGTAACAATTCTGCCGCATGAACATTGGAAAGCTTTCAATTTTTGCACAAAATGAGTTCCCTTCTATCACTAACATTATAAGCATTTTTGGTTGAAATAAAAAAAAAATACGATTAATTGCGAATATTTTCATGTTGAGCTATAGATTGTGGATGAATACGCACAGAAAGGTACACCATGCAAATGTTCATGCTTTATTTGTTTTAAACAAGACGATTTAGACATGGGCAAAACGTTGCAATTTTGCGAGGTGGACCGGCCGGAAACAGCAATGACGTAACCACTACACCTCCCTACATCCAGTCAAGTAGGCTCGACATGTGGGAGTGACCCGAGTATAGGCTCATCAAGTGTTTTTAACATTCTTAGAGGATTTGTCCAACCAGTTCTTATTAAAGTCACCAAGTATTATAAGTTCATTTTTTATCTTTGATAGAATTTATGGAGGAAATAATGCAGTTGAATGATTCAGCAGGAGCTGAAGGAGGTCTATACATGTTTCCAATGGTTAAGGACTTGTTCTCATGTTACCCAAAAATGCTCTCAAAATGTAAAGGCATAGGCACCGTTATCTCAGAGACAAGATTAGATGCGACATATGTGGCAACACCACCAGCCCAGTAATTACATGAGGTTTGTGCTGTTCAACCCATAACCTAAGTAGGTACATTTTATGTACAAGGCTCCTGATATTCAAATGTATGATTTTAATTCCTTTTGTGCTATCCAGATTGACATTTAGTGTTTACATTTTTAAATTTGTTCCATCATTAATCCAACATAAATCACAGATCCACAGAGATAATGTGCCAAGCTTGAAAATAGAACACACATTAATAATATATGCACAAGACAACATACATTCTGATGAGTTACTCAAATAACTGATAGAAGGCGACTGTTTGATCAATAACTTTATTTAAATAACAACTGTAACGATGACAAGTGATGTCAGCAGTCAGAATGGTACAAATTCTGATCAAATTCATCAACAGCTGTATGTGGAATACGTTCATAAAAAAATCTGTGAAACTACAGTATTTTATTTTAACTATTTTAAAATGTATATCATTATGTTTGTGAAGCCAGATAGGATATTTACTAATTTTACATTTACTGTTTCACTGTTTTAACATTAGCTGTCAAAATACACGTCCTGCCTCTAAAACAGCTGTTACATCAACATGGAATAAATACAATTACTTCTGTACTAAAAACACATTAAAATGTAATAAATACAAATACTTCTGTAAAAACACATAGGAAATGTAATAAATACAATTACTTCTGTAGAAATACATCAAAATGTAATAAATACAATTATACTTCTGTAAAAATACACCATAATGCTGTAAAATGCATTTACTCTGGGTGGAATGTGTGTTTCCAGCACATTCTGTATACATATACAGTATGTGTATAAAATATATACCTGTATAAAAATGTGAGCCGTAAAATGGCAACATACCATGGTATTGGTAAATCAAACATAATCAATGACTTTGAGTGATCAATAAATATATAAAATAAACTTCTCTGGCATGTGTTGCCATCCAAATGCCACTGTTCTGTCATCTCAAATGATCAATAAATCAATAAATACAATGCAACAAACATATAAATACATGGTAATAATATATCAAATACATATGATCTCAAATTAAATCAAATCAGTCAAATAAGGCCCTGGCTGAATCTATAGAGTTGGTTCATAAATAAAAGCACTTCAAATAATAGAAATAGAGGAGATTTTCTGGTAAATAGTTGGAATAGAAAGGGAATTCACATAAAAAACATAAATATTCTATTCTCGCTTGTAGAAATAAATATATCACATATCAATATAATATTGTCCTTGAAGGCACATTTTCACATAGACAAATATTAAATAAAACAGAATAAATTTAATAAATAAGTACAAATCTATAACATTATTTCTTTGTGTGATGCCAGGCAAATGGAATCCCCGCCCATAGTAACTCTATGTAATACCAGATGTAGCTGTTTATAGCGCTATGAAATGCAGTTGGAATGCCCACTCTCTCTGCTGTAAGTCTGTGAAATACCTGTTGGGATGTGTGGTACAGTAGGTCTGTGTTGAGGCGTGTCAGTTCTATGTGTGGTAGGTCTGTGTTCAGGCCAGGGGCGGCGGGGGGGAGGGGCTAGCAGGGTCTTAAGCACCCTCTGAAAAAGGCTTAGCCCCCTCTAAGCCCCCCCTCCCAGTTATGTTTTTTATTTTATTTATATATAAAATACATTACGAATTCCGTTATATTGGACATTTGTATTAATTATATCAAGCGAAGAACTGAGAAATTTGGCAGAGAGAGACGGCAACATTATCGTGGGTTTGCGTGATGAGTATCTCCACCTCTTTTATTGTGAAGCTGTATCTATCTACCGGACGTCATCAAAAGCATGTCTGTCACTATAGCCAATTGAAATGCTAGAAATGGTCACGTGGACTGGGAGAACCAATGGAATAGTCCCACCGGGCCGCATGTATATTATTTCACTTCCGCGTTCGAGCTGCGTGCGAGTTCAAAAAACAAAACAAACATCTTTGGATAGAACGGGGAAATATAACGCTTCTTTTAATAAACAGGAGCCATACATAAAATACGGGTTTATCGCAACAGGTCGGTGATTCTTGCGTGCCGAGCCGACGTCCTCTCTGCATAATATGTGGCGACAACAACAACAACAACGAGGCAAGTTGGCAGATAAAGTAGCTGCTGCATTCAACGCCAATCTGGAATTGGAGGGCGGCGAGTGGATATGTGACATGTTTCAAACATTAGCAGGGATTTTGGAGGACTTAACAACAAACAAGGTATGGTGAGTCGTGTTTGCATGCATTCTGATCTGTTCGTCACCCGCCGCGGTGATCTGACTGCAACAGCTGATCTGCTGTTCATGAATGAATGAATGAATGAAAAACAGATTGCAGAATGGGTACAATACAGTACGGCGCAATACACACAATTGTTAAGGGGATGCAGACCAGAGAAAAACGTTTTTTTTTTTTCAATATCAGTATATTAAATTAGCCATTGTTTTTGTTTGTTGCATTAAAATTCATTAGCCCCTGCTATAAACAATCCAGCCCCTCCAAAGCTCCCGCGAGGCCAATTCTCTGGCGCCGCTACTGGTTCAGGCGTGTCTGTTCTATGTGTGGTAGGTCTGTGTTCAGGTGTGTCTGTTCTATGTGTGGTAGGTCTGTGTTCAGGCGTGTCAGTTCTATGTGTGGTAGGTCTGTGTTCAGGCGTGTCAGTTCTATGTGTGGTAGGTCTGTGTTCAGGCGTGTCTGTTCTATGTGTGGTAGGTCTGTGTTGAGGCGTGTCAGTTCTATGTGTAGTAGGTCTGTGTTCAGGCATGTCAGTTCTATGTGTGGTAGGTCTGTGTTCAGGCGTGGACACAATAATCCTGCAGGTATCTGAAGAGGATGTCGATCTCACTGATAGCCTTGTTCATCCCCTGTTCTCCATACATCTGAGAGAGAGAGAGAGAGAGAGAGAGAGCGAGAGAGAGAGAGAGAGAAGAGAGAGAGAGAGAGAGAGAGAGAGAGAGAGAGAGAGAGAGAGAGAGAGAGAGAGAGAGAGAGAGAGAGAGAGAGAGAGAGAGAGAACATTTGAACTTTTCCTGTTCCAGAACGTCTGCAGGTTCAGATGATGTAAAACCCAGACTGGAGCCGTTCATAGACCACGTCAACACACATGTTCCTGTTGTCTGACAGGAAGTGATGGAGGTCTTGACAGGATGTGTAATAATCGTCATGATCAAATCATGATTATTAGTCGTCATGTTGTAAACATCCAGCAGAAAGTTGTACTTTACAGTAGTTAACAAACCAACACATGTTTATCAGTGGATTCAGTTATTCACGCCGTCTGTCCGTGGTCCTGTCAACTGACTAACAGTATTAACAGACTGTTAACAGATTAACAGTCAACGCGGTTTCATTGCTGGGTTAAGTACTTCTATTCTATTCACATAATACGCTTACTTCATATATCTACTCCATTCACATATATGCCTACCACTTGTATCTATTGCTATGTCCGCCTACTACAATCTCATGAGCTGTCTAACGCCTGTCCCGTCTCTCTGTCTCCCTATGACTTGCTGTCCTGGAGTGTTGACCGGAGTGTTGGACGTCCCGTGACGAAGGCCGGGAGGTTGCGACCCCCTCTGCCGGGAGGTTGCGACCCCCTCTGACCCCCTGAGGTCTCGTAGTGGTGACCGGAGTGCCGGATGTCCCGCGATGATGTCGGGGAGGTTTGCGACCCTCTCTGCGCCGCCCCCTATCTCCCTGTCTCCGGCTGTCCCTGAGCAACGACCGGAGTGTTGAATGTCCCGTGACTAAGACGGGGAGGACGTGACCCTCTTTGCGCCTCCCCTGTGCCTCAAATAGATCCGCTATCAACTCTATCTTTAATCTTTCAAAATGTTCAGTTGCTATCGCTATTAGCTCTATCTTTAATCTTTCAAAATGTACAGTTGCTATTGCATGCACTCATCTGTGTTTCACTACACACATGAGTGCATGCTTACCAACTGTCCGTCTGCAACACTACTATCACCGACATCTAAGAAGGGAGATCCCCCCTTGAATGGCCCTTCTAAGGTTTCTCTCCTCCACACTGCCTGTGGAGCTTTTTTCCCTATTGTTAGGTTTTAGTGAGTTTTTCCTTACCTTCGCGTGGGGTATGTCTGGGAGTGCTTGCATTCTTTCATTTATTTGCATTCATCTAAAAATGTTTGGACCTTATGGTGTTCTTGTTCTGTTCTTGACTTATTGTTATGTTTTCTTCTTGACTTGTTTAAAGAAGACCTGTACGGCCCATGGGGACATTAACGTGTGTTGTCGGGCCCTATAAATAAATTTGATTTGATTTGATTTGATTTATCCTTGTACCCCTTGTTTTTATACATTTGTATAAATTGTATGTACTAAATAAAAATAAAATCATCAATCAAATCTCCATGACAACGTAACATAAAACGTTGTCATTGTGTGTGTGTGTGTGTGTGTGTGTGTGTGTGTGTGTGTGTGTGTGTGTGTGTGTGTGTGTGTGTGTGTGTGTGTGTGTGTGTGTGTGTGTGTGTGTGTGTGTGATCTTTATATACCTTCAACTTCCTTCTGAAATTCAGAGAGTTCTGGTGGTCATGATAATGAGTCAGATTCTAGAGAGAAAGAGAGAGAGAGAGAGAGAGAGAGAGAGAGAGAGAGAGAGAGAGAAATAGAGAGAGAAATAGAGAGAGAAATAGCGAGGGAAAGAAATCGTTATTTTTCAGTATTTGAAGAAGGTTTTTTAGCAAAGCATGGACACTGTTAACATCCTCCACTTGTCCCCTGACCCAATTGTTAGATTCTGATCAATCTGCCAGTATCACGTCTTCTTGTGTTATCACCTCTCCATGGTCCCTCTGCGTTGTGTACTTTTAATGATCCTGACGTCCTCATACACTGGCTAATACAATCCTTATCTCTCCCCGTTAGTGCGATCCACAAACCATAATAATTCTCCACCTTCGTAAGAATTCGACACTTTGACACAGCGTAATACCTTACAAGGAGAAGCAGTGTTTATTTACATAAACAGAGACCTCATAATCAGATGGGAACCAATTCGTATTGTCCTTGTAAAATCTATTCTAATGATATTTCGGTATGTTCAGTCTATCGTCCTTCTGCTATTCAAATGGTGGTCAGGCCTGGTCATAGACAGAACCCTTCTGCCGTTAGCCGAAGCGAATGATGATGTGTCATTCCTCCTCCTCCCCCCCCCCCCCTCTCCGTGATGAGAGGAGAGAGTCTCTCAGTCCTAGTTAGATTGTAGTCTGCCCATAGCCGCTCTTGGTCTGGCTTACACCCGGAACCACTGTCCGCTTTATAGGATCTTCGTCATAGCAACGATAGCCCGCCCCTCTTCTGGTTGTCATGCGACGTGCTGTCATGACAACTGCTAATTAACCTTTCACACATTTTTAAACGTTTCATTACTGTCAAAACCTCCATCGCGCTCTGCCTCTGTGTCTTCCTGCCACGGTATCAGCATGTTGTGTCTTAGATCGGAATTCAAAACAAACACCCTGCTCGGTCAGTGTGCTGCTATTCAGTGACTCCTGCTCGCTCTGAAACACCTCTTCCACCACCCTCTTCTAAGGCAAACCATGCACATTTCAATCTCTCTGACCCGCACCGTTAGATGTGGTCATCTCCCCCCAATCTATACATCACATACATTGAAAAACCACCGATTTCCCTCACAATCATACATGCGCGATGGTGTCGGGAGAACAGTCTCTCCCTGAACGTCAGCAAAAACAAAAGACATGATTGTGGACTTTAGGAGGTTGGGGGTCCACAATCATAAGGAAGTTCAAAGTGAGCCAGAAGATCCTCAAAAACTTCTACTCGTGCACAATAGAGAGCATCCTGACTGGTAACATCACCTCCTGGTTTGGGAACAGCACCGCACAAGACCGCAGCAGACTACAGAGAGTGGCCCATTCAGCCCGAACGCACAATTGGAGGTGGGCTTCCCACTCTCCAGGACATTTACAACAAGCGTTGCAGGGCCAAGGCTAAGAGAATAACCAAAGACTCTAGTCACCCAAACAACTGCCTCTTTGAACTGCTGCGGTCAGGCAAGCGATACCGGAGTCTCATGGCAAGCACAGAGAGACTCAGAAGAAGCTTCTATCCCCAGGCCATCAGGATGCTCAATGACAATGACACTATGTAACAACCCATCATCTACACTCACTGCACACACACATCCACATGTACACACTCACTTTAAACAAACACTCACCTACCACTCACTTTACTCACTTTAGACACTTTAACACACTTTATATTTATCTATTATTAAAAAGAGTTGCACTACATCCATATCGCATTTGCATCCTACCCTAACTTTTGTGCCACATCTAATGTCTGCATTGTACCTCACTGTTACTCATTTTACTCTGTGTTGTATATTGTATATTGAGTTACTTACTTTTACTTACTTCTTAATAACCTTTTTACTTACTTACTTTATTTTGTACTGTATATGTAGCACACTCTCAGGGGCTCTTTCAGAAATAACCATTTCATATAAAGTATTCTGTATTTTGTTGTGACATAATAAACAAACTAACTTGAAACACACACACACACACACACACACACACACACACAGCACACAGCACACAGCACACAACACACACACACACACACACACACACACACACACACACAGCTCTGAGACTCACACAGCCACTGCTCTGCAGGTCAGTACTGACTCGGCCCAGATCAATCTTCAGCTGCTCTATCTTGGCGTGCTGGTTGCCGTGGCTACGGAGGATGTCGCGCAGGTAGAAGTCCAGGATGCTGGCATGGAGACAGCAGATTTCCAGGTGGTGCTGTTATTGTAATTATGGGGTGGAAAACTGATTTTAGAACATAGAATTAGAATGCATAGCTAGTATATGTTCAGTGAACTGTGTTACAGTGTAATGCCTTTTGTCTGTTTATCTATCTGTCTATTTATCTGTCTGTCTGTCCATTTGAGTGTGTGTCTGTCTGTCTGTGTGTTTATTTATCTGTCTGTCTGTCCGTCTTACCAGAGTGATGTCTGCTCTGGGTATCAGTCTGACTGAAGTGTCATTCTTTGTGTCCAGTTTCTGGGCCTAGAGAGAGAGAGAGAGAGAGAGAGAGAGAGAGAGAGAGAGAGAGAGAGAGAGAGAGAGAGAGAGAGAGAGAGAGAGAGAGAGAGAGAGAGAGAGAGAGAGAGAGAGAGAGAGAGAGAGAGAGAGTGTGGTTTATTAATCAATGTTTGTATATAAAATAACTACAGTATATTTTACTAACATGCTGTTTTTTCATTGAGCTGTAATTAAACAACACGCTTCAGATGACATGACATAATGACTAGTGAAAACTTAGTTAAAGGGATCATTTGGATCTTTGACAAAGTGGTATGAAATATTTGTCAGTAATCGATTCATAATAATTCACTTCTGTCTGTATTCTGAGCAGCCGGGCAGATTCAGATGTAATGTACAGTTTCTCTCCCCCCCCCCCCTCAAATGTATATATTCTCTTTTAGAAACTCTGTCTGTACTGTATATTTGTATATCTTGTATGTCATAAATGTCTGGATGTAACAGTACTGTATATCTCTGTATGTCGTGTATGTCATAAATGTTATGAATTGAAAATGGGGGACCCTGATGTAAACCAAACAAAAGTCTTTCTCTGGTCTGCATCCCCTTAACAATTGTGTGTATTGAGCCGTACTGTATTGTACCCATTCTGCTATCTGTTAATATACGATTTTCATTCATTCATTCATTCATTCATTCATTCATTCATTCATTCATTCATTCATTCATTCA
>NC_140179.1:86094022-86104022 GCF_963971535.1 Notolepis coatsorum | reverse complement strand
CTTCCATTAATTTGTGCTAAGCTAGGCTAGTGTGTATGTCTGTGTGTGTGTCTGTGTGTGACGTGTACACAGTATGATTTGATTGTGTGTGTGTGCACGGCCGTTTCTAACTTTTTGGGGGCACACACTTCGAAGACACAAAACCGCAATAACTAAACAGGCATTAACCTGGAACCCACAAGGCAAGCGAGGCAGAGGACCCAAAAACACCTGGGCCCTCATTCATCAACGTGTCTTACGCACAGATATGTGCTTAACCTGTGCGTACGACCATTTCTAAGCAAAGAGTGGGATTCATCAATTTCAACTTGAACTTCGTGCTTATGTGTACGCACAGCTCGGAGCACACTTAGCTGACGCCCAGTGGTAGAATATATTATTACAACAAGGAAATTAGCTTCTGTGCATTAGTTTCAACACTGGCATGTTCTGTATGAACCGTAATTCATTATGGTTCATTGTAAAATAGCAACAGTAGTGTAATTATGGTCAAAACCCTATAAATAGCATTTGGAATAATAGATCTTTCTCTCAGAATGAATGCAGCATGGTTTATATAGCGTTATCGGAATATACGGGGTGTACTGACTGACTGCGCTCCGCGTAGCTCAACTCGTTATTATTTTGCGCACAGACTGCAGAAACACGGGAATGTTTTGATTATATTTAAAAGGCTTTACGTTAAACGAAACAAGTGGAATTTCGAAGCTGTAAGCAGACTACAAGTCATATGAACACCCACGATATAGTGTTCTTCCCCCTTTTTACTGTATAAGAAAGAATAAAAAACGCATTGCAATTACACCAGATAGTGGACAGACTATGTATATGATGGGATTCAAGTTCGCGTTTTTGTTGATCATAGGCATGCTGTCAGAGTATGATATCTTAATCAAACATTCTAGAACATTTGTCGTCACATATCATGTCCTAATAGAACATAGGCTATGGCATGGTCCATCGTGATATTGTGTAGACTGTTATTACTGTACCGGTACCACCCATTGTGACAACAGCCTTGTGAGTCCCGCACACAAACATGATGGAATTCAAGTTCATGTATTGAAAGGCAGGCTACATCATACATGCAGTGAGATTCATTGTTCTTGTATATGCTCTCGTATTATTGTTTATATAGGCTACCCAATACTGACATCAAAATAGATTGTAGTATGCCTCTAGAAATCATATGCAGCAGGTAGAAAATTGACGGAAAATCCATCGCGATTTGGAATAAAATTGAGGAGAACTTTAATCCCTGGGTATTAATCAAACAACACGGGAAAAGGCAGTCATATTCCAGCACGGTCTTTATTAGTGTTTGCGCTGCCCAGGCAGCAATGGTTAATAGATATCATATCCGACATCACCGTTCTCATAACACGCTTCCCTCGGCTTAGTCCATTTTTCCACATTTCATGGGGGTATTCCATTACCGTATATGGTTAATCGGGGCGGTTCTGGTATGCAAATACTTAAAACAGTGCACGAGCTCAAACGTAGGATCAAAGTCATATTTATCAAGACAGGTGTGCGTAGAACCTGTGTACGCACGTGTGATGAATCCCGTTCTTTTTGTGCGTGCACTGATTCTAAATTCTGTGCTTACGTGTGGGAATAGAACATATTCTACGCCACGTTGATGAATGAGGGCCCTGGAGAAGAGACACTGAGCAGGAACTCAAGACGAGGGGACTGACGTGGAAACAGCTGGAGAGGATGGCTCAAGACAGACAGGGGTGTAAACTTTTCATCAATGGCCTATGTTCCGAAAGGAATAAAAGGCCTAAGTAAGTAAGTAAGTAAGTAGGTGCACTTTAAGAGGAAAAGAGGCTAGATCGGTACAAAAAACGTATATATTTTTTTCTCACAAATTCAAATCAAACATCTCAAGTTGACCGGAACTAAGGAACTAAACAAGGGAAACAGTGCTTTAATAATACATAATGCAATTTTACAACAAAAAAAGTGCAGCTTACATACAGAAAACTCCTAATTCTGGGTTTTATGCACGCATAACATAAAATATAGATTTCAAATGTATGTGTCTTGTACTTAATCCAGTCTTCTGCATCCAGAGGTTCCACTAGTCTTTGGACTATAGACCACTGTGTTGTAGCCTACTGTCCTGACTGTGACTACAGACCACTGTGTTGTAGCCTACTGTCCTGACTGTGACTACAGACCACTGTGTTGTAGCCTACTGTCCTGACTGTGACTATAGACCACTGTGTTGTAGCCTACTGTCCTGACTGTGACTACAGACCACTGTGTTGTAGCCTACTGTCCTGACTGTGACTACAGACCACTGTGTTGTAGCCTACTGTCCTGACTGTGACTATAGACCACTGTGTTGTAGCCTACTGTCCTGACTGTGACTATAGACCACTGTGTTGTAGCCTACTGTCCTGACTGACTATAGACCACTGTGTTGTAGCCTACTGTCCTGACTGACTACAGACCACTGTGTTGTAGCCTACTGTCCTGACTGTGACTATAGACCACTGTGTTGTAGCCTACTGTCCTGACTGTGACTACAGACCACTGTGTTGTAGAGCCTACTGTCCTGACTGTGACTACAGACCACTGTGTTGTAGCCTACTGTCCTGACTGTGACTACAGACCACTGTGTTGTAGCCTACTGTCCTGACTGTGACTACAGACCACTGTGTTGTAGCCTACTGTCCTGACTGTGACTACAGACCACTGTGTTGTAGCCTACTGTCCTGACTGTGACTACAGACCACTGTGTTGTAGCCTACTGTCCTGACTGACTATAGACCACTGTGTTGTAGTCTACTGTCCTGACTGTGACTACATACCTCTGTGTTGTAGCCTACTGTCCTGACTGACTACAGACCACTGTGTTGTAGCCTACTGTCCTGACTGACTATAGACCACTGTGTTGTAGCCTACTGTCCTGACTGACTACAGACCACTGTGTTGTAGCCTACTGTCCTGACTGACTACAGACCACTGTGTTGTAGCCTACTGTCCTGACTGACTATAGACCACTGTGTTGTAGCCTACTGTCCTGACTGACTACAGACCACTGTGTTGTAGCCTACTGTCCTGACTGACTACAGACCACTGTGTTGTAGCCTACTGTCCTGACTGACTATAGACCACTGTGTTGTAGCCTACTGTCCTGACTGTGACTACAGACCACTGTGTTGTAGCCTACTGTCCTGACTGTGACTATAGACCACTGTGTTGTAGCCTACTGTCCTGACTGTGACTATAGACCACTGTGTTGTAGCCTACTGTCCTGACTGACTACAGACCACTGTGTTGTAGCCTACTGTCCTGACTGTGACTATAGACCACTGTGTTGTAGCCTACTGTCCTGACTGACTATAGATCACTGTGTTGTAGCCTACTGTCCTGACTGACTATAGAACACTGTGTTGTAGAGCCTACTGTCCTGACTGTGACTACAGACCACTGTGTTGTAGCCTACTGTCCTGACTGTGACTAGACCACTGTGTTGTAGCCTACTGTCCTGACTGTGACTACAGACCACTGTGTTGTAGCCTACTGTCCTGACTGTGACTACAGACCACTGTGTTGTAGCCTACTGTCCTGACTGTGACTAGACCACTGTGTTGTAGCCTACTGTCCTGACTGTGACTACAGACCACTGTGTTGTAGCCTACTGTCCTGACTGTGACTAGAGACCACTGTGTTGTAGCCTACTGTCCTGACTGTGACTACAGACCACTGTGTTGTAGCCTACTGTCCTGACTGTGACTATAGATCACTGTGTTGTAGCCTACTGTCCTGACTGTGACTACAGACCACTGTGTTGTAGCCTACTGTCCTGACTGTGACTATAGACCACTGTGTTGTAGCCTACTGTCCTGACTGTGACTATAGACCTCTGTGTTGTAGCCTACTGTCCTGACTGTGACTATAGACCACTGTGTTGTAGCCTACTGTCCTGACTGTGACTATAGACCACTGTGTTGTAGCCTACTGTCCTGACTGTGACTATAGATCACTGTGTTGTAGCCTACTGTCCTGACTGTGACTATAGATCACTGTGTTGTAGCCTACTGTCCTGACTGTGACTATAGATCACTGTGTTGTAGCCTACTGTCCTGACTGTGACTACAGACCACTGTGTTGTAGCCTACTGTCCTGACTGTGACTACAGACCACTGTGTTGTAGCCTACTGTCCTGACTGTGACTATAGACCACTGTGTTGTAGAGCCTACTGTCCTGACTGTGACTATAGATCACTGTGTTGTAGCCTACTGTCCTGACTGTGACTAGAGACCACTGTGTTGTAGCCTACTGTCCTGACTGTGACTACAGACCACTGTGTTGTAGCCTACTGTCCTGACTGTGACTACAGACCACTGTGTTGTAGCCTACTGTCCTGACTGTGACTATAGACCACTGTGTTGTAGAGTCTACTGTCCTGACTGTGACTACATACCTCTGTGTTGTAGCCTACTGTCCTGACTGACTACAGACCACTGTGTTGTAGCCTACTGTCCTGACTGACTATAGACCACTGTGTTGTAGCCTACTGTCCTGACTGACTACAGACCACTGTGTTGTAGCCTACTGTCCTGACTGACTACAGACCACTGTGTTGTAGCCTACTGTCCTGACTGACTATAGACCACTGTGTTGTAGCCTACTGTCCTGACTGACTACAGACCACTGTGTTGTAGCCTACTGTCCTGACTGACTACAGACCACTGTGTTGTAGCCTACTGTCCTGACTGACTATAGACCACTGTGTTGTAGCCTACTGTCCTGACTGTGACTACAGACCACTGTGTTGTAGCCTACTGTCCTGACTGTGACTATAGACCACTGTGTTGTAGCCTACTGTCCTGACTGTGACTATAGACCACTGTGTTGTAGCCTACTGTCCTGACTGACTACAGACCACTGTGTTGTAGCCTACTGTCCTGACTGTGACTATAGACCACTGTGTTGTAGCCTACTGTCCTGACTGACTATAGATCACTGTGTTGTAGCCTACTGTCCTGACTGACTATAGAACACTGTGTTGTAGAGCCTACTGTCCTGACTGTGACTACAGACCACTGTGTTGTAGCCTACTGTCCTGACTGTGACTAGACCACTGTGTTGTAGCCTACTGTCCTGACTGTGACTACAGACCACTGTGTTGTAGCCTACTGTCCTGACTGTGACTACAGACCACTGTGTTGTAGCCTACTGTCCTGACTGTGACTAGACCACTGTGTTGTAGCCTACTGTCCTGACTGTGACTACAGACCACTGTGTTGTAGCCTACTGTCCTGACTGTGACTAGAGACCACTGTGTTGTAGCCTACTGTCCTGACTGTGACTACAGACCACTGTGTTGTAGCCTACTGTCCTGACTGTGACTATAGATCACTGTGTTGTAGCCTACTGTCCTGACTGTGACTACAGACCACTGTGTTGTAGCCTACTGTCCTGACTGTGACTATAGACCACTGTGTTGTAGCCTACTGTCCTGACTGTGACTATAGACCTCTGTGTTGTAGCCTACTGTCCTGACTGTGACTATAGACCACTGTGTTGTAGCCTACTGTCCTGACTGTGACTATAGACCACTGTGTTGTAGCCTACTGTCCTGACTGTGACTATAGATCACTGTGTTGTAGCCTACTGTCCTGACTGTGACTATAGATCACTGTGTTGTAGCCTACTGTCCTGACTGTGACTATAGATCACTGTGTTGTAGCCTACTGTCCTGACTGTGACTACAGACCACTGTGTTGTAGCCTACTGTCCTGACTGTGACTACAGACCACTGTGTTGTAGCCTACTGTCCTGACTGTGACTATAGACCACTGTGTTGTAGAGCCTACTGTCCTGACTGTGACTATAGATCACTGTGTTGTAGCCTACTGTCCTGACTGTGACTAGAGACCACTGTGTTGTAGCCTACTGTCCTGACTGTGACTACAGACCACTGTGTTGTAGCCTACTGTCCTGACTGTGACTACAGACCACTGTGTTGTAGCCTACTGTCCTGACTGTGACTATAGACCACTGTGTTGTAGAGCCTACTGTCCTGACTGTGACTATAGATCACTGTGTTGTAGCCTACTGTCCTGACTGTGACTATAGATCACTGTGTTGTAGCCTACTGTCCTGACTGTGACTACAGACCACTGTGTTGTAGCCTACTGTCCTGACTGACTACAGACCTCTGTGTTGTAGCCTACTGTCCTGACTGACTATAGACCACTGTGTTGTAGAGCCTACTGTCCTGACTGTGACTACAGACCACTGTGTTGTAGCCTACTGTCCTGACTGTGACTACAGACCACTGTGTTGTAGCCTACTGTCCTGACTGTGACTACAGACCACTGTGTTGTAGCCTACTGTCCTGACTGTGACTATAGACCACTGTGTTGTAGCCTACTGTCCTGACTGTGACTACAGACTACTGTGTTGTAGCCTACTGTCCTGACTGACTATAGACCACTGTGTTGTAGCCTACTGTCCTGACTGTGACTACAGACCACTGTGTTGTAGAGCCTACTGTCCTGACTGTGACTACAGACCACTGTGTTGTAGCCTACTGTCCTGACTGACTACAGACCACTGTGTTGTAGCCTACTGTCCTGACTGTGACTACAGACCACTGTGTTGTAGCCTACTGTCCTGACTGACTACAGACCACTGTGTTGTAGCCTACTGTCCTGACTGTGACTACAGACCACTGTGTTGTAGCCTACTGTCCTGACTGTGACTATAGACCACTGTGTTGTAGCCTACTGTCCTGACTGTGACCCTACTGTTGTGGTTGTCGCACCAGGCAGGGAGGCTGTGTGCTGGAGAGTGTGAATGCAAGTCTTGTGGCTAGCTTCTGATTGATGGCGAGCTAGCACCCTTTTCCCATTACTGCCATAGTGTAATTTCCTGTGGCATACGTTGCAAAAACACACACCTGGCTCTTTTAGTTTTTTGCACCATGAACTAAAAGGCTTGTTATCATACCGAGTTTCGTAGAGCCAAGCCCATCTCCATTTATTTCTCACGCTTTTATCTACCTCCGACACATCGGAGCCTTCTTTTAGTATGCACGCGTCCATGCTTATAGCATTACTAGCTAAACGGAAATCAAGTTTCCACGCTCATACGGGCTCCGATGAGTATCAGGTTACCTCACCCCTGCCCACTTTGACAACCTAGGATGGCTTAGAGTAGACGACAGAGTACAGCAACTTGCAATGGGCCTGGTCTACAAGATACACTACACAACCAAGATCAAAATACTTCCCAAAGGTCAGTGAATACCACGATCACAACACCAGAGGGAGCTCCACAAATCATGTTAAACCCAGATTCGGCTCAAACAAGGGACTAAACACGTTTCGCAATTATGCCACATCAATGTGGAACGCCCTACCCAAAGCTGTAAAGGAATGTGAATCACTACCCACTTTCAAAAACACTCTCAAAAAACACCTAAGGGAGACTGCAACTCGAAACTGGCCCCTGTAAATGTCCGAACACAACCCCCTCCAATGTACAGTAAATTACCAAGTATGGTCTTGTCAATAATCCAATGTACAGTTTTGTTTGTACAGTTGTACAGTGTCCCCCCCCCCCCCCACTCCTACCCAACCCCCCCCCCCCCCCCCCCCCCCCCCCCCCCCCCCACCTCCAATGTACAGTCCCCCCCCACCCCCACCTACCCAATCCAATGTACAGTTTCTACGTCAAATGTATATACTTTTTTTTTCTGGACTCTTTTTGTATCACAAACAGTACTGTAATTGCAAATCTGGTATGTCATAAATGTATAGATGTAGCAGTACTGTCTATCTGTATGTCATGTATGTCATATATGTTACGATGAATTGAAAATGGGGGACCCTGATGTAAACAAGACGAAAGTCTTTCTCTGGTCTGCATCCCCTTAACAATTGTATGTATTGAGCTGTACTGTACTGTACCCATTCTGCAATCTGTTAATAAAGTTTTCAATCAATCAATCAATCAAGGTAGATCAACGCGTGAGAAATAAGTTTTGTTTGGGTTTTGTCCGCTAAAGTAGGCCTAATGCAGGGTTTGTGCACATGTGTTTTCTGACATAGCCGAATGATGTGAATGCGTTTCTGCTACTGGATCTACCTGCCTGTTCATTGTCTATATGCTGAAGGTCAATCAGACAAAGTTTAAAAGAATAAAAGTGATTAAATATATTACTTTGTCATATAAAAAACATCTCCTGACTGAATTTATTTTTGGGGCGAAGTCATATTCTTATTTTAACCTCCACTGTATATTTAATAGCGTTAGCTAAAAGGAAAAGACAACCCGTATCAGGGTCTGACAGCACTACAATTACATTTTCATATAAAAAATATCATAACAGGCTGAGTCTCACCCGTCGCACTAACCCTTAGTTAGATCCAACAGTGTCTGAATGTATCTTGCGATTATTTTGTATTTAATTTTTTTATTATTTTTTAAACAAACACATAAACAAACATGACAACACAAGATAAGATATACAAGCATTAATTAACAGTGCACATCCAATGAAGTCACCATTTAGTTAAATGTCTTATACAGGATATACCCCTAATACCTGCTATCTAATACCCTACACATTATGCTCTAGCTCGAACCCCCCCCCCTCCCGGACCCCCCATTGGATAATCCATCCATTATCACTCGCTCCTAACCAGACACTACCATTATATGCTAGCTTTTATTCTCTCCACCACTTCTAACCACATTGTCATTTTGGATTCATTGAGACCCAAAATTCTTGCTGTAGATATTTCTTGATAAATCACATCGAGATATGTAAGAATCCAGACCTTCCGGCAAATTTTTTCCGGTTGAAACCATCGTGATGCTATCAGCTTTTTAGCCACTGTGATACCAGATAAAACCAATCTCTTTAGCTGTGGAGGTACTGCACACTCAAAAACATCATTCAGCAGTAATACAGAGGGGTGTACAGGTATATTCAGAGTTAAGAGATTTGATAATTGCTGGGTCACTTCTTTCCAGAATATCTTTTTTTAGATTTATCTTTTTTTATTGGAAGAATTAGTACATATTTATACATTTCAGTTATCAAATTTATACAACTTCCATTTCCTTCCTCATTCCTATCCCCTAATCCCACCCATCCCACCCAGTGAGGGCGACGACAAACATACATGAAAAAAAAAAAAAAAAAAAAAAGGAAAAAAGGAAAAAAAAATATATAAATAAAAAATAGACATTTAAATAATTAAACAAAAGTACAGATGTGGCAGACAAAGCTACGCAAAAGAAAAATGAAGTCAAATTAAAATAAAACAAAGATAAAACAGAGATATTTTTATATATACATACCGTAATAATAATATATAATATAAGTGTTACTCTCCATTTTAGTAGCGTAATTTCCAGATGGTAAAACAAATAAAATGGAGAGTAAATGTAACACCCTTAGCAGACCACCACAATGCCATCATCCTAGCCATGCGTGGGCTAGCAGTGTCATGAAGGTAGATAGGGGGTGGAGGGGGGGTCATGGGGTCCCAAGATTGGATGGAGTCATATGGGTTTTGAAATGGGATAGGAAGGGCTGCCATGTTTTGTGGAAGATATCCGTGTGGCCTTGTGTAGTAAATCTGATTTTCTCTATATGTATAAGAGACATGACATCCCTCATCCAGTGTAAGTGTGAAGGGGGAGTGGCTGCCTTCCAGTTGAATAGGATGAGGCGTCTGGCAATGAGTGAGGCAAAGGCCATGGCATTGGATTGCCCAACAGATATTGTAGCGTTTTCCGGTGTCAAGCCAAATAGTGCAATAAGAGGGCATGGGTCAATGTTCATTTCCAGAATATCTTAACTGGTGGGCAGTCCCAGTACATGTGCATAAATGTCCCCTCGTCGCCATTTGTACGAGCATTTGGAGTCTTGTTTAATAATCTTGCGATTATTATACATTTCCGATGACAAACTAATTAGCGCAATCCTGTCTCTCGAGTTGCTGCATCCATTATTGTTCG